>NC_050593.1:22824303-23124303 GCF_013368585.1 Megalops cyprinoides
TTTGTGTCCATTAATAACACCATGAAGGGGGTTTAACACGTGCTATTTGCCTTTTGTTGTTGTGATCAGTAGTTGTTTAGTAATCAGTCCATTATCTCATGCCCATGGCTGTGCTGAAACCCAGTGAGTCTGTACGTTGACCACATGAAGAAGAGTCACGGTCATCAGGGGCCTATTTGTGCAATGTTTGTATTTCAGGAAACACTGGGATTTACATTCTGACATCAGGACTTGCAAAATAAAGCATGTTGAAATGGTTCAATACAAGTTTCACAACATCAGCTGTACATGATTCATGTCAATGCAAACATTAAAATATGCAGCACTAAGAGAAAAACTGACCACGACATTAATCGTGCTTCTCAGTTTACTGACCTGAGAAATAGCTGGAATCCACCAGACCTCATGACTAATGAGTAAAGCAGTTTTGTTTTGATAAAACTGAGTCAAATATTGTTTCCAAAATCCCAACTTCCACTTATCGTAATCCTTTTTTTCCCAATTAGTAGTTAATTTTGTTAACTTTTTTACAAAGCCTCTGATTTTTGGTTTGTTGTTTAATCATATTAAGTAGTTGACAGAAATATTGTGTAACCTGTTTCAATTGCTCTGTGAAATGAAGAGTTCAAGAGTATAGAAATGCACATTATTGGTGGAATCGAACCATTCTACAGCTGAAAAAAAAAAAACATTTCATTCACATGCTCTGTCTCTAGATATAATGGAAAGTGCTGGTAATGCACAGAAGGCCTCTTCTGATTCATGCGTCTTACCTTGACAGTTGCTGGTCAAACCCCTCATACTGTTACAGTAACTAATTATGATGAATGGTTTTAGGTAGATTTTTTTTGCAGTATGTTGGAACTGAGCTTCGTCCAATGTCTGTTAGAAGAGTTCCACCACACAAACCTCTTTATACTGCACAGTACTGTATACTCTTAGTGTTTTACGTTACACTATATTCCTCTGCTGCGGACCCTTAGTGCTGTCACTTGAAGTGCTACATTTCTGCTGCTTTATTTAAAACTCGAAGCAGGTTTCCTTCCAAGCTGAATTGCACCCATTATGTTGGTAATTAATTAATGTAAATCTGTCAGGGCAACAGGATAGGAATCTGTAGAGGAACTGTAAACATTGTAGAGGTTACCATTTTTCTTCCACTTCTTTTCCCTCTTGCAATGTTCTTGTTGTCTAGATAAAGCTGATGACACAGTGAGATGGGGATGCTGACTGTGAACGTTTTGCTTTTGAAGTGGTGAATGAAATTTCGAACTTCTGCAGGATCTGGGGCTGTGCATGAAGTATTAATGTGTGTGTGTGTGTGTGTGTGTGTGTGGGGGGGGGGTGGGGAGGGGGGGTTCCTGTTGAAATGCATGCATTCTATGTCACATTCAGCACTCCATAATTCTGTACTTTTTCCAAAAAAAAAAAAAAAATTGTTGAAATTATTACACCTTTCTGCTTCCATGGATGCTTTGCCAGTTACAAGCAGAAACGCAATGATAATACTAATCAGCAAGAAAACTCATTGGTATCACATGTCAAAATATCTCATGTCTTTATATGGCAAGACACACAAAGAATTGGATGACAGAACGTCCTTTTGTTAGCCCAGACTCTGGCCCAATCCAGAGCCACCCCCTACCACCTGCCTGTAGGCCCCTCTTGACTCTCATTTCAAGTAACTGAAAGAATGTGATAGATATCAGAAATATGGTAATAGCTTACCAGAGGGGTACAGGTAGAGTTTCTGTCATGTTGTTCAAACCTGTCCAGTCCTTTTAGAAGAGTGAGGTGTAATCAAGAAGGGCCTAGGGGGTGGCTCTGAATTGGAACTGAATGTCATTTCACCAAACACAGCACAGAAATCACTTGTGGCACAAGTGTACATTTTAAAAGTAGTCACCTTCTTCTAATGTCTTGTAATTGTCTTTAAAGGAAAGGAAAAGGAAAAGTTGTCTTCTTTAGGTCAAAATCTTATAAAAACAGATTATAAATGAGACCTTTCCCTGAAGAGTCCATGTGTGTCTCATTGGCACTTATACAGGTATCAAAATCAATCTGAAGGTATTCTATTGTTATACTGTCAGAAAAATCCAGTCAATTCGCTGTCTCAGATTATTTTGGTTGGGCCTTCCAGTTTGCACTGGAAACTGCCATAGTTTTTGCTTGTATAATTTAATCAGCTACATTAGTTTTTTTAGGTTAGTTATTTTCTGGGAAATTTTGAAATTGAGTGATTGGTTTTATGATGCACTGTTGTAATCTCACTGGTTGATTCTTGCGTTACCCAAGCGCGGTATTATACGAAAAGGCAAGCAAGGATGTGCCTCCTTTCTGTTTTTTCCACTAGATGTCACTCTTTCGATTCTTTTTTGACGTGTGCTCATTCGCCTCATGAAGTTCAGCGTGTGGAATGAAAGGGAGAGCCTTTGAAAATTGTTGTTTTGGAGCGCTTCTGACATGGCTGAGCGCGGACAATTAATCTGAGCCCGTTTTTTGTATTTGCAAGGTACCATACTGCAAATACAAATCATATGAGACAGAGCTGATGACCTCTGTTCAAAATGCAAGCAATTATTTTAGAACACTACGTCAAAAGATATTGCTTTTACTTATCTAAAACGGATTATTTCCAGATTTAATAAAAATATACCATCATATTTTACTATGTGCACATATAACAGCAATGCAATTTATGGGTTTAATCTATTGGTATGAGACCTAATTATAATTACAATGCCATAACTGTGCGCTTGCTGTGTTACCATGGTGTAAGCAAAGAGTTAACAGTTATCACTCATATCAGCGGTCTGCTTTCTCCTCCTACGCCACCCCGTTCAGCCTACATAAACAAACCAATAAACCCACTCTTCAGACTTTTCTCTTCTGCAAGATAGACTAGTTGTGTCACTTCGTCGTGAGTCTGAATTTTGCAGAAATGGATTCGGCAGATACCACACGTGGAATATCTAACGGCGAAGACACCAGATCCCCCTTTCCTGAAATCATCGAATTAAATGTTGGGGGACAGGTTTACGTTACTCGACACACAACTTTAATCGCTGTCCCAGACTCTCTTCTATGGAACATGTTTAGCCAAAAAACACCACAAGAGCTGGCTCGAGACAGCAAAGGGCGCTACTTTTTGGACAGGGACGGCTTTTTGTTCCGTTACATTTTGGACTACCTGCGGGACCTCAACCTCGTTTTGCCCGATTACTTTCCTGAGAAAAGCAGGCTGCAGAGAGAAGCCGAGTTTTTCCAGTTGCACGACCTCTCCAAGCGCCTTAGTCCCAAAGTGAGCAAGGAGGACTCCATCTGTGAGGATATCTCGCAGAGCGACCCAGAGGAGGCTGCGATCCTGAGCGGACGCGGGGGCTCTAGCTCGGAAACTTCGCATCTTGTGCCGTCCGTCAGCAGCACCAACACCCGCTCTCCGTCCTTGGAGTCTCGGAAATCGGGCTACATAACCATCGGTTACCGGGGCTCGTATACCATCGGAAGAGATATTCAAACCGATGCCAAATTTAGGAGAGTAGCCAGGATCACAGTGTGTGGGAAGACATCTCTTGCCAAAGAAGTGTTTGGAGATACCCTGAACGAAAGCAGGGATCCGGACAGACCCCCGGAGAGGTACACGTCTCGCTATTACCTGAAGTATAATTTTCTGGAGCAAGCATTTGATAAGCTGACCGAGGTGGGTTTTCACATGGTAGCTTGCAGCTCCACCGGCACTTGCGCTTATGCCAGCAATGACCCTAACGAGGACAAAATCTGGACAAGCTACACCGAGTATGTGTTCTGTCGAGAATAACTTTTGAACAGGGTAAGGTCTGAAACAAGACGAAGTACAGCCGTTGACTGAAATGAAACTTGCTTTGTTGTTCCCTGACTTCTGTAAATATTCGCTACTCATAGATATGTCTGTGCTGAATTACAGAAAATACTTAAAATACAATTACTGTGTTTCAATCATTTCTTGATAGTTTCTTGCAGTATATTATCACGAGTTGAAATAATATCTAAAGTAGCTATGAAGGTTGCTTTGAATCTTGCTACAGATTACTGTGATAGTCCCCCCTTGGTATAAGCGAGCGTATTTAGTTTCCACAGTGACGTGCGCAATATTGGGGTCCCGTCAGTAATTTTAGCTACTTTATACATACATACGCGCGCGCGCGCACGCACACACACCTAATGCACAAAACACATCAGGTTTTAGCTTTGTCATCCTTGGTAATTACAAATTATTCACCAATTCACAAACCACAGTAGCCTTTTTTACTGCACATAACATTACAAGGGTGAAGCATTTGTGTTCTTTAGATATTGCTTGATATATCCATGTATATTTTGACAAGTTGTACTTTCTGAAACAGACACGTATGCATACACCACGTTATTTTTGAATTTACTGATAACTGTTTGTGAATTTATTTCTACAATTTTTTTTACACAATAAATGTTGTATTGTGGATGCATTGAACAGAAAACTGTGCTGTCAGTTCAGTCCACATTGTGCCAGTTGAAATAGATTTGTTTCACATTAACTCTAGAATTTCCCGATACATTTAAATAAAAGCTCTGGTAACCAAGAACAATGTGTGGCCTGGTGTCACAGGTCTGGATCTTGCACAAATTCTCAACATGTTAAGCTAAAATGTGTACTACCTGTCTTTGGTGGAAAGACTGGGACCAGGGTCTGTGAAACTAGGTAGTCACAATGTTTCACATTGTATCATTTAACATACACAGGAAGTGTCCATATGCACTCAGTAATATCAAAGCAGTTTGAGACTGAGTGAAAACATTGCACATTACGAAATACAGCACTCTTTTCAAATTTGCATTCAGTGTGTCTTTGTAATCTCACATTTGTTTGATGTTATATTCATCATCAGTTCATACAATGAAATAAAGTTTTACGTTTTGTGACTTGTTGCAGTCTGTGTAACATTGAACATGAAAGGAGACATCATAAAGGAGTTATGGTGTGTTTACCTTGACTGCACATTTCTTTGCTGGGAAAGGGCTCCCACCTGATTTGACTGTTTTTACACATTCAGACCCACATGTTCTGCTATCACCTCAGACTGACACAAGCAGGAAGAGTTGGACGGGTGGAGGTCTTTGCGACCTTCACACCTACCACGCCCTAAGTGTCAGTCTACTGCATTCAGGACTGTCTAAAAAAATATGGGCTGTCTATACTCTGAGCACAGGGCTGGAAGTATATTCACACATTACTGGCATGCCATGCACCACCTGCAAATCAACATGCATTTATTCAACTAGCCTTCTAACAAACTCATGCAGTACAAGCTCATAAACTAGAGAACACCAGAGATGAAACAGTGGGATTGAAGGAAGGAAGTGGGGTTACAGGAAGGCATAATGTATTTTTTATTATTTTATTATTTCATTTTAGTGCCAATTAATGGAATTCTTCCATCACATTTTCTTCAGATATCAGCCTATGATAAAAGGATAAATATCCTTTGAATGTGACATTATGGAGATTTCCATATCTTTGTCAAAGTAGGCTCAGCAGTTAAATCATTACTTGCATTAAATCCTAACAGTATAACAGAAAAAGTGTAACAGAAGTTCTCCCTACAGAGGAAGTACTTTAATAAAGCAGACTCACTGAATCAAACTGGGAACTTGACCTTCACTGTGCAGTGTAATACAGGTAGAGTAAATAATGGTGGTTCACATGGTGGGAGGAAATTGAAATTTTAGGTATTGCTCTGAGGCAGATAACTAATGTCTTTGAAAGGACCTGGTTATACTCGCAAGCAAATAGAAATCATGAGTTCTGAAAGTTTTAATTTCCTTATTTTGTTTATAGAATGTTAATGGCCTGAATGATAAGCATAGAGTGCAGAATATCAAACTATACCAGACAAAACCTGAAGTAATAATCCTACTAGGCAATGGATGAAGTTTGGCAGTTCTACAACATTGCTGCAATGTATATGTGCAGCAGTTGAGTCCTAAAGAAAAAAAAATTTCAGAAATATTACTCGAGTGACTTTTAGATGTTGCCTCAAAAATACTTAGTGATTCATTTCACATTTAAAATATCTTTTGATCGTATACAAAAAAAAAACTCATCTCATATTTTTGTGTTTGCCATTAGAATTAACAAATTAACAGATGAAAATCCTGGAACCATTTCACTTACAGTATCCCAGAGAATAAAGAGTGTGGCTCTAGAGGAGTGTTTCAGTGCTCTCACTGTGAAAAGGGCTTGTCAAATGGCCTGCCTACATAATCAATGGACTGTGTATCAGCCCGTTTTCCATCAGTGGAAGATGTGGCCCAAGGTTTTCAGTCCCTCATTAACAGAGCTCTTCCGCTCAGCGCGATGAAAGTGATTGTGCAAATATCACAATGGTGACAGATTTTATTTGTAACACAAATGTAGTGTGTGATGTCTTGATGCAAATGGCGCAGCTGTGCGCATACTCCAATGTCATTATCATTTCAAGCATTAATAATCAAAGTGTCCAGCTGCAGGGGAGATCGGGGTGACTGCCAGGAACAGGGATAGAGGACAGCATGGCAGTAGGTGGATCGTGCCCATTTACATGTAAGACACATCAGCTGGAAAAATATGCGTGATGAGGAATATACACGATTATATTCCGATATACCAACTCAATGTTGTAGAGCCAAGGAAAGTCCTATGAAATTTTTGTGTGGACCCCTAGCATCTTTGACTTGACCTGTGGGACTATGAATGAAGCAAACTTGTCATACCCTTCAATACACACAGAGATATGCCATTTGTGCAATATATGCAAGTCAGTGCTTGCCCTCCTTACACCAGAACCTCCCTTTGTAATATTGTTTCAACCATGCATGCTGTCGGTTACACCCTAACAGTAGAGAAAGTCTACTTCTGCACATTTTTTTGCATCAAGGATATCCTCCATTGCGCAACACTGTCAGTGTGACTAACACACCTCATGAGAGGTGGTGACTGTGCTAAAGTGCTGCCGCATTTCTCCATGGCTGAGTACAGAAAGGGCTGTGAATGAATTATCACTCAAATTGAAGCACTGCTGAGATACAGCTTCTTCCCAAACACTTTGTGTGGGAAAGAGCAGAGACTGATTCAAGCTTAACACAGGGTATCATGGGAGGAAGTGCCTTCGTGTCAAAAAACAACAACAATAACAACAAAAACCATGACAGTTGAAACCATTTCCTCTGACTAGCTGGAGCAGTCCAGCTGCACTTTGGTCCAGATGCAGTCTAACCCCCGATGTCCCTTTCTCCTTACTTACTTACTGTGGAATGCGATCAAGCAAATTTGGCTTTTTCAATGCGCATGCAGTACAAAATGAAGACTATGACAGATTGTGACATTAATGGTAAATGTTGTGGTAACAGTGATAGCTTTTCAAAGTGAAGGACAGCACCGTATGGTTAGATTGAATCAGAGTCCTGTATCTGTGCTACTGTGTTGTCATGACACACTGCATAGTTTTTCTCCTCAGACCAACACTAAGCGAAGATAAACTGTAAACACTGTAAGTGACTATATATATATATATATATACATATATATATACATATATGAAAAACCATTATTGACTTAGATTAAGTTGTAATGATGTCTGTTTGAAGTTTTTGTGTAAGTTTTTGTGCATGTGTGCATGCGTGCCTGTGTGTGCTTGTGTGTGTGTGTATGCATAACCTGACTTTGGCGTGTAAATGAGACCGAGACCATTTTTGAAACCGTCTGCCTCGGAAACAGATGTGAGCAAGCACAAGGGGGAAGAGGAAGAATATGTACCAGCCTGACTGCTGTCTGGGCACTGACCCCACAGATCCAGGATCAGCTCTGTTTGACTGTCAGGCTTCTGTCCCTTACTGTCTTGTTCCTGAAAGAAACACATGGTTTCCTGTCCTTTAGCCAGGCTTTGGCGACACATTGCTATCTTCACTGTGAATGCTGGCTCCACCTACCTGCCCTTATTTCCTTTCAAGTTTCTGTCCAGAATTTAGTTCCCAGTTATTTTAGATCAAAGTGTTGTAGTAACCCTCTAAAAGCAACCTACATTTGCACATCAGAACGGTGCTTTTCGATAATAATTTGGTTGGCAAAACTTTAATTATTTTAATTACATTCAGAGTCAAAAATAAATTTCCAGCTTGCCATCCCAGGAGGAGGGATGCATACCGATGCATCATGCCCTTGTTTTTTGTCTGTGCTTTGAGAGATAAAAGTGTGAATTATAAATGCATGTTTTGCAGAGGGAGAAACTTTTAGACATAATCATAATTCATCTTCAAATTTTGAGGCATGTGGCCCATTCAACTGCCACAGGGTAAAGGGTTTCACAGACCCATGGGAAGTTTTAAAACACATTACCATGCCTCCCCGAATCTTTGACCTAAGATATTTGTTAGGTTCCATCAGCCATTTGCAGTGAAGTTTAGATTATGCCAAAAAACGCTGCTTTTCATTTTTAATGAGCTTCCTTGTTGGCCTTTTGTTTGAAGTCAAGCCAAACACAGGAAGTAGAGTTTTCCTCCCCAGAGCCTCATCTTACATAGCATCTTACGCGCAGAGAAATCGTGGCAAAAGCAAGTGTTGTTTAAAAAAAAAAAACTGTAAAAAGGTGACACGTTCATAATCCCATTTTCAGATCTAAAGCATGGTCATAACCCATGGTCAAAAGAATATATAGACATTATGGCCAATTAACAAATGAGGTTAACCTTTGTGATTTTAGTGCTATATCATAATAAAGCTATATCACATGGCCTATGAAAAACAGTTGTTAGGAGCTTGTTACAATGTGTACGCATCCTTATGGCAATTTTTCAAGATGCGTTATGTATTGTTTATTAAGGTGTTATGGATGCAACATAAGTTCTAGTTTTACTAGTTTTACTAGAAAGTTTTACTAGAAAATCAGAAGAGAAAACATGCACACTGAGAATACAAAGTTGCTTTGGATAAAAGTGTCTGCCAAATGAATAAATGTAAATATAATGTAAAAAGGTGCTGGACTGAGAAAAAACATAAGGAGAGACAGTTCACAGTTACAGCAAATAACAAAACTTACAAAAAACATTTTTTTAATCAGTTCAGTCATGGGCAGGATATTCATTAAAAGTAATGAACTAATTACTAGAGCCTCGTCTACAATTTAACTTAAACATTAAAGGACAAAGCAAAACAAACTCCAACCAGAAATGAAGCTAGCAAATGTCTGTTTCTATCGTGCATGAGAACTTTCATGAAAAATGTCATTTTTGTGAACATTTCAAAGTAAGGACAACCAGAATTTGTTTCATATATAGCAGCCTATGGAATTTACAGGAATGCTCAACATATATACATATACATACATATATATATACACACTACATATTTGTGGCAATAGCCACAAAAATGCAGGCAGAGATGTATTTTCTTCTGTAAGTCAAGCTATGGTGCGGTGCAACCCCCTCTCACACTTTGTGATTTGAGCATTCTCATTTTACAGTGGAAAATGAAGAGACGCATGCAATTCTTGCTTGTACCATTAAATCAGTCAAAACAGTAGATGGAATCAGAGACCATGCATGGCATACATGAAAAAAACACGTTTCAAGTGATTTGCATGTCACTGAGTTACATGCCTGTATAGTGATACTTGGAAGTAAAAACCCTTGTTTGTTCTTAGTTATGGTTAACCATTTGCAGAGCCAGTTATATTACAGATGACACTGTACTCCTTGTCTGTTTACAAAGCAATATGAAAATGAATTAGGCCATATGTAAATATTACACAAGAAAAGACAGGGTGATGGCAAAGATTGACAAAGCAGGTCATGAAAAGCAGCATTAGCATAAGGTGGCCTGTGCACAGGGCTGTCTGTTCTCCTTCCAAACCACAAGTGATCGTTGTCCTCTCTCACATCTCTTATTACTATTTATGCTCAGCTGTACAAAAATAAAATAAATCAACAGGGGCCAGATTTTTAAGACCATCCAAAACGGAACCTGAAGTTATTAAACAATAACATAAAACAGAAAGAAAGGGTTCAAATAGGTGTACATTAATAAAAGCCATCGACTTGGTCAGAGTTTCTTTTGTCCAATTAAACCTATTCTAGCTTTTATTTTCCCAAACTCACATTTCCTCCAGAAAATATTCAACATGAATCCCAAGCCCTAATCAAAAAGGCTTGCTGAATGATAATTGCAGAATTGCGAGGTGAACTGCTAATATATTGTCAGACAATGGCTCAAGCCCCCCAAACAATAAATTAATTACACAAGGAGAGAACATACGGAGATGATGGAAAACTGCCTTTCTTCTGCTTCATACAAATTATCAACAGTAATACAGGCAGAATCAGCGAGTGTGAATATGATTTAGGAAAGTACCACCCAGAAAAGTTTGTCTATCTCTTATAGGCTGTGAATTTTTTTAAATACCTCATCTATTTTAATGTTCTCTCTCAGTTTCCATACAATTACACGTATCTTCCACATTGGTGTAATGAAAACAAACAGAAGTCGTCCTCCTAGCTGCAAGTGTTAAAAGTGTGCAGTGGGACTTGCTCAATTTTTTGTTCCATATATTAACAACATACTCATACTACACAGTGTAGAGAGTGTGAATCCACCTCTAACAGAGTTAATATTTACTCTGGCAGATTAATGTTCACTCTCACAGAGCATAATTAATTGTGGTAATTATTTACATTAAAATTATTTACATTCATTTCAGACAGTGAAGATGCCTAACCGCTTGGATTATGTCAACTAACTGAACAAATGCAGGTGCAGTGCAGGTGGTGAGTTCTCTTTTTGCTTCACTGTGTATTGGAAAGGGAGGAAGTAACATTTGCTGATTTCCTGTTGTCATGAATGGGTGCCCTGTCTTGACAAGTCATGAAAGATTAAAGCTGACATTCAGCGCTGTTCCAAATGCTTGCATGGTCTCAAGAGATGGTGGTGTCTGAAAGTCATTATTCAAAATTCAAAAAATAAATCACATTCTTATTCTCAATCACAATGTTACATGGGAAGATAAAGAAAATAATAAAAATTACAACAACAATAATAATCATTATTTATAAAAATCTCTTAGGCAGCGTGCTAAACATGCTATACATTTTTTCACCATTGTCTCAGTTCTAACAATTTAATTAGTTTGAGGAACTCTTCAGTTCTCTCTTGCTTTCAGCAAAAAAGAGAACTAGCTCTTTTACACTGGAGGGACCTTGTGACTTTTAAGTGTGACCACTTCCTATACTGCATAATAAGTTGTGCAACTTCTTCAGTTTCAGTGGGCATAAATTTGACACTATTTAAGTGCATACGTAACATTTTCAACAGACATTGTAACATAACACATTGCTTAATGTGTTAGGTTCACATCTGTGCACAATACTTGCATTACACATACCAAATGTATTCATTACTGGAGACTCCAGCCTTACCAAATGTACCCTGTTGCACTATTTTATTCCTGTGGCAGAGAGACAGACAACAGTTCACTTAGAGAGAAGGGGTCACACCTTTTAGGATTTTGTGCAGCCAATGTGATAGGAAAAAGGGTGCAGTTACAGTTTCTTCATGTTTTTTTGGCTCCTGATATTATCAGCCTAGACCTGTTGTTGATGTCATATTCAGGCGTTTAATGCCTACTCTAACCAATGTCCCCAAAGTCTTCAAAACAACTAATTCTATCAAATAATTGGCTCCCTTGATCTGCTTTATTCGGTCCATATGATGAAAATGCTTCTCTACAACATCTGCTAAATGTATGATTGCAGTCAGGAACAGCTGTATAGGGTTTTAACCAAACGAAAAACATAGATCAGTTCAAGATGCCCTGAGATTAGTCATAGTGTATAGTGTATCATACTTTTTAAACAAATTTATTAACAATCTGCTATAGTATGTCACACATACATGCCCCTTAAAATAGTCCAGCAGGCGTAAAATGAACTTTTTTTGAAATCTGATCTAACAATGTAGTGGTTACTATAGAGGGTTAATAGCCAGAAGGAAGTAAGTTTCCCACACAAGTCACTGCCTTTACATGCTTGAGCAAGGTGCTTAACCTGAAGTGCTACAGTTAAATTAACTGAATGGATAAAGTTACAACAAGCCTTCCTGCTCAAAAACAACTGCTGAAAATGGCTTTGAAGGACAAGCTGGCTGAAACTATTGTATGTTGCAGGTATGTGTGAAAAAAAAAACCGAAAAAACTCAAAAGTTGGCGATGCAGACCTCGCAGTCTAATGTATGAAAAGTGAACCTATCAATGCTGGGGATCTCCTCGCAGGCCAGTTCTGTCATCTGGGCTCCACAGCTGCCGGAGCCGCAAGAAAAGTTTGTACAGTTTATTCTTATTTTAATTTAAAACAATGGCACCAAGGCAAAAGTTCAAATCTGGCTTCCATGAAGTGACAGCCAACAGGTAACTCCCCAAAATGCTGTCCTGTGAGTCCCAGCTATTCAAAACAGAACAACAAACAACCAGTGCTTTGGTCATAGTGGGCCATGACTGAATGACTGAAATTGTGTAAGCTTCTGAAACAAGATACTGTGTGCTGTTCTCCTCATCCAGACAACATCCAAACTAATCACCAATGTCTCTCTGCGGTTCAAAGTTGCCACAACCTCTTTTCTCCCCCTTTTCTTCCACTCATCAATTCACCTTTTTATGTATACCTGGAGTGGAGGCTGTCTCAAGCTGCATAGTTGTGCTGTAGCGAGGGCCAAATAAAAACCAAACAAGAAGTGTACCCATGCATGGGGAGTGTGTGGCCCTAACCCTAACAATATGTAAATATGAGAGCTATGTAAGTGTCCCCAGTAGGACAAATGGATACCAAGCAAATGATTTGTAATAACGAAGGTGTAACGTGGAGGGAGGTGGAGTAATTAGAATCCCTTGTGGACACCTAGGACATGGAAGCTACAGAATACTTTATGGAACTGGTTGCAATGTCTTCTGAAAAATGTGCTACTACACAAAAGCACAATGACATGTGCAGCTTTTATTGATTTTTTATGGTTAATGCTGATTGCCTTTTAAAAATCCCACATCTATAGTTTTAATGTCTACATGACACCATCAGCTAAAACAATAGACTGAAAAACTGCATGAAGATCCCTTCCAATGTTGTCCTCCAATACCTGCTACCCTTTTGTGTCTGCACATTTGGCACCTGGTGAGGAACCATAAGCACTGCTTTACTTTGACACAGAAGGGACTTCATTAATCCAAATGGTCAATGGAAATCAACTGCCTCTGAAGATGGTTTTATTTTCCCTTCACATGCCTGCCTGCTTGTTCACTCACTTACTTTTCGCGTGATTCTCTTCACGGTTCAATGGTATATTTGTTTTCTATATTTAAAAAGGAATCCTTCTTCTGAATGAACACCATTCCACTTGACTATTTATGCAAATGTTTCCTCTCAGACAGCCTAGATGTCAGCTATTGCCAAGTTAAGTCTCTTGTGTGGGGGTTTGCACATGCTTTTAATTAAAGTCACACTACTGCACACTATCAGCAAAATAAATTATAATGTTCTAGGGGAAAACCAAGCTATACATGATGAATAATAATTGTCAGGTCATTGCTAATCATTTTTCATATAACAGCTGGAGGTGCCCATTAAGAGCTCACCATTCTTCCCCCACTGATACTGACCCTGCTTTTCACTATCTGTTGAACAACTCTTCCGACTTGTTCTCTTGTAGTTCATTAAAATAGAATTCATCTTCTTCAAGGCTTTCAGCACTCCCCAGGTTCATGATTGGTCCAAGAAACAATACTCATTTAGAAGCCTCCCTGCTATTTGTATATTACAGAGGCATCTTCATAATCAGCAGCTGTGGTTGGGCGTGTTTAGCAATATGCTCCAAGTTCCACAGCACGCAGTCTTTTCTCCTCATTCCTGAGGCTGGGGAAATGATCCAGGGGAGTATTAGACGGTACATACTATCTGCTAACTGTCATCTGCTCCACATCTGCATCAAATTAGCCTGTAAGAGCTCCATTCTGCTTCGGCATCTACCACTAAATAAAAGCAGGGTGTGGTCAATTTGCTTGGCTGCTGCAGGACCCTGTGGTGGGGATCCAGCCAAACATACTGGATGTTTGAAACAAAGACTTAGATTAGATTCAATGTAAGCATGGTGCGCTTTAGTGAGCACATTTTTACACATTTTCCCTTAGTTTTTCTTCTCTCTTGTTAAAACAGTTCATTTCAGGTCAGTGTGATCAGGAATGTGTTACTGTGTTCTTTGGTGTCAAATATGTGCACGTTTACTTTTTCACATGATTTGTTTCTAACACTTCATTCTAAGCATAATTACACCTTTCTCTAAGAAATTCTAAATTCTGAATTCTGTAGTGGAAAATGATAAACCATATTTCCTTTTCCCCAAACAGTAGGACCTAGAAATTACAGTCATGATTAACACACTAGGAGACACAAGGCTTACTTGTCATTATGATTATATTATCTGTTACTGTTAGACTATCACCAGTTAATGGATGTGAGACATCTATTTGGCAGAAAACCATATCAAAATCAAAGAGAGGATTTTAATTAGTGAAAAGAGGCATCAGGATAAAATAGCTATTATTGCATCCAAACATGATAATCACTGAACATACACACACAAGCTGCATCTTCTTTGACTTATTCTCTTTATCAGACATCTATTTTTGTCACTTCAATCTTGATTCAGGACAATATCACAATATTGAGTTGGCATGAATTGCAGCTTGGAAATAAAACTCTTGATGAAGATGACATGAGAATGGACCTCAAAGCCTGAGTGTTTTGGCAAAAAAGCAAGATTTAACAACATCTGCTTTACATGACAGTGAGTGACTAGTTTTATCTAAAATCCCTACTGCTTCTTCAAGTACACTGAAAGAAAATTCAGTTTAAGGAAGGTTGTAGTAGGAGTCAGTAGAACTCAACACCGAGTCACACTCTCAAAAGTAAATTATGTCAAATTCACTGGCATGTTAGTTGTGTCTCACTTTAAATGTTCCTCCTAAAAAGTCACAGGTGTTTTGAATGAGCTTCCTGCCTCCTTCATCAAGGTGGGGCCCATTTCAGTGTTCACTACTATCTGAATATGCAATTTCCCCCCTCCCTTCACTGTTTACGTTTGCGCTACCCATTTTGAATGGCCGTCTCTATGTTTAGTCTTTATGTGTCCCAAATTAGACATCGATGTTACTCCAAAAGAGCAGGTTCAGCTGCCAAACTTTTTTTTCAAGTGGAGCCACAGCCAACCAACTGCACCCCACCCTAAGCCTATATTTTGTCAGCGATTTCCTGGAAAACATCCGGGGAAAAAAATAGTCAATTGTTTTTCACTTCATATTTTAGCCTAGATAAAAAGTTGACACATTCAGTCTGACACATATTTTTGCCCGTATCTCTTAAGAATGGTTTCTTCATTTGTTACCCCAAGTCAAAGTAAAGCGCTGAAACATTTTTCTCTCACTGAGATTCATATACAAGTATTATATATGTATTATACAGTATGTACAAGTATTTGTATATACATATACAAGTCCATCTATTGACATTATCTGTTTTAGTGATTTTTTGGAAGTTAGAATGTTTATTCTGTGTATTGCTGCAGGGTGTAACTTTTGGTGTACTATGGAAAAATATGATTTGCAAAAATATTGGCCAAAGCTTTCTAAACCTTTATTATGTGTTATTTTGAATTTACATAACTGATGGTGCACATCTCTGTAATATCTGAAATGATAAACTGTGTTGTGGAAAGGTTAAACTGATACAGTTATGAGAGATAAATAACTATTTCCAACTGTAGAAAAACCGGACAATGATTTCCTTTGCCTGTCTGCCAAACTGACCGCAGTCTACACCAGAGACATTACAAATAAGCAATATAGATAAACACTTTTTATGTACAACACAACACTTTGTGTGGTATAAATTTATGTAAGTTGAGCACAATCTGATGTCATTTCCATTGCAGTAAGTCTGGAATAGTCTCACAAATGTGTCAGTCATCAGATTACATGGACTGTAACTCAGCATTAGGTGTATTTTGGAAAAAGTAAATGTAATTACAGCAAAGGGCTAAAATAAGAAGTGAGGAATGAAACTGGATTAAAGATTCAAGTTTATGCTTCCAAGGAAAAAATGGTGAGGAGTAGCAGCCACAGCCACCAGTGTAGTCAGTGTAACTGTCATACACAAGGGCTTGCACTTTTCAGAACTTGAAGTGATAGTACCCAGGATATTAACAGAGAAGTAGTCAAACCATGCAGGAAACTGACAGTCATGGCTTCACTCACCAATTGTGCACCTAACAGGGTGAGGACGTGAAGCTGAAGAGCAATCTTCACTGGCTCCCAGTCAATTTACACATGTGGGGTGGAATGGAAATGTGGAGCATGCTGCAAGGCCCTGATAGATGCTGTGTGGATTGAGCAGCACTGCTGATCTCATCCTGCATTAAAATGGGTGGGTGGCA
Source organism: Megalops cyprinoides (assembly GCF_013368585.1). Taxonomy (NCBI): domain Eukaryota; kingdom Metazoa; phylum Chordata; class Actinopteri; order Elopiformes; family Megalopidae; genus Megalops; species Megalops cyprinoides. Next base: position 22,840,820 of record NC_050593.1, read on the forward strand.
GAAACTATCTGTCACATGCCACTGTGGCTCGGTTTAGTCACTGCAAGCCTTTGGTCTCTTTCACAGAGGAACTCAGCATGGTTCTCACCCCCAACACAAAGCTGGGCTTTCATCTGTAACAGCTCCGTGCGACAGTTGTAATTCAACACTAACATAAATTCGCCTTTCTTTTCACAGATGGTAATCTCTGCAGGCAAAGTAAGCACAGACTCTGATAAGCAGGGGACACGTCTAACCTCATGGGTGATTTGCTCAGACATCAGGCGCTTGGTCTGTGTGAAGCTTTTGCCTATTCACACACTTCTTTGTCTTTCAGTATTTCCATCATCTTCATGTTCTTTTTCTTTTCCAAAGAACACTTTTTTTCTTTTCTAAAGAACAGCAGCGAGCAGACTGCGAGGTTTGTTATTTTGAGGACTGTGAGAGCTGTGGATGGACCCTTCATTACTTACATTGTGTTTTCAGCATACCCCTGTTCTTTATGTGGTTTTATACTGGCATCTGCAGGCATATCTTTATTCACTCTGATTTTAAATGCTTTTGAGCTTTAAAGTACTTTAATTCCACATGTATGATACTGTTGTCATGATGTACATTGGACTATGTTACAAGGATAAATATTGTGATAGTGGTTGGAGGCAGTCAGTACAAATTACACAACAGATGGTCTCCTGCTATTGATCATAAGGGACCCTATACTTACACTTATGTCTCCTCAGGGAAGTCTTTATTTACTCAAGTCCTAGTTTTAATATGAAGAATATATAAGCAGCATATGAATGCTGCCCTTCCCTGGAGAGATTTGTTTCGCATTAGTGTTGAGGAAATTAAATTAGAAAGTTAAACTAGTCCCTGGTATCATACTATTCTCTGCCAGGATGTAAAGAAGAACAACATGTTTTGATAAGCAGAATCAGTGAGAGGCTGCCAGCAGTCAAAACTTCAGAGACACTGCTGAAAAAGCCACGATGAACATTGTATTCTTTATGCCTGGGAGCGGCCGTCTACAAGAAACACTGGGAGGATGGGACATCAGCTTTTTCCTAAACTATGAACAAGGAACCTAATTTTTCCCCTTTGTTAACTTTAGTGACTGCCAGCCTTAATTAAATTTGTTTCTCAAAGTTAAGGACAGAGCATATTACTGTTAGAATGGACAGGAACTATTCCTGTGGCCTCACTCTTCAGTGATGTATGTAAACAATAAGTGCTGCTTGCTGCAATGCTGTAGTTATTTGCTTAGATTTCAATGCTGGCAGATGTCCATCACCACAGTGACATTTTTATTTATAGGTTACAGCTGGACTGGCTATATAGGACACTAAGATAGACTTTCCACATAGCCACAGCTGTTTTATGCAGTGAAATAGAGATATTGTTGAAATGGCTGACAATAAAAAGCCTAAAGGAATCCTCCCCATTAACACCTCTTTTACAAGGACACAGAGTACTGGGTGTGCGTGGAGGTAATTGAATGATGCATTTCCTTTGACTAAATTGATTCACAGAGGCTGAAGTACCGTGAATGCGGATCATTTCGTTTTGTTGATTGATGCTAACGGTAATGGTCTTCAACTGCAGCTCACTTTATTAGTTCTTGGAATAATGCTAATTAGGGGAATCTACTTTATTAAATAAAAGTGTTGACGTTCAGTTGTTTTCTCATTTTCTGTTGTCTCAGCAGACATACAGACTATTGTACTCTCTGTTTAGCATAGAGAACTTTCACTTACATCCTTCTATGTTATAAATATAATATAATGCACTGGGAGCTGAGGACCACAATGGCTGAATTAGCCATTGTGGTCCATTTACTAAAAATGCTCAGGTGGCTAAAGAAATGGCCCTTGATAAAGAAATGGAAGGTGATTTATTAGGTTGGTACCTTGAACATGCAGCATCATCTTCAATAGTGTATTAAAAATCTACAATGACACCGTAAGCATTCCAAACATGATCAAAATGAATGTGGCATGATGGTTTACTATGATTTTTAATGTCTGGATGGCTGAGGAGGAATCTTGGGATTCCCTTAGTGTTTAATCCATTGCATATATTTGTATTACAGTGTCTAGTAGAGTGAAGTTCCCCCGAGAATAATGAATGGTATTTTTTCAACATTGGAGACATTGGGCATAGCCAACACTCATATTGGATCATATTTTCACAAGGATGTCAATTTTAGATTATCAGAGCTCTAGCGACAACACAGACCTATAGCTTTTGTGTGGCCCAAATTTCATGTCCTATATTGACAGAATAAACACATATACTGTATTCCTTTTAGCCATTGTGTTTAACAGCTGTTGTGATAGCAGCTTTGCGCTGAGCTTGTTATAGGAAATGCCCTGGGATGGGAAACTAAACAGGACAATAATAACTGACTGACTGATTCATGTCTGGAGGCATGGCTGGTATTGTGTAAACTGTGGCATCCCACTGACACTGGCACCAGTTTTATAATGATCGTGCATTAAGAAACAAAAGCACAAATTATTGAGTTTTGCAAATATGGCTAGTAATATGTGCCTGCAGCCTGCTGGCGCCAATGGCTATGTCCAAGCTGCCACACAAAATATTCTGCAATGTTTTAGAGGACACGCTCTTAACTATGTTCAAGCATGAAACAAAATATTTCTGCTGATTCAATTTGGTGAATTAACAAGGCAAAATAACACCACACGATGTCTACAGTGTGGTGAATTGTTGTATTCATTTGTGGTAAATACTTACATGAGAGGAATGGAGACTGATGTTGAATGCAGCATGCTCTTGACATATCCATCTTCTCCTCGCCTCTGTCCCACTGAAACTGTGAAAAAATCTGTCTATCTTTGGCCTGTTGAAATGTGTCCAAACATCAACATAGAGACTGGGGCTGGAAAGCATTTTACAGCATGAAAATATTCCATATGAACAGGGGATCAGATGGCAAAGGGAATGCACTGACCATGTGTTAATGAACACATGCTGTTAATGTTATTCTGGGATGGAAAATGCCCTAAAATACAGAATATGTCCCTGTAAAATCCTCCTGGACAAATGATCCAAGCTGCCATCATATTGATATGTGAGACAACTAATACCACAGATCACGTTTGGTGAAGATGGACTTTCTGTGAAGTGAGTGAGTATTAGCATGCATGTAAGAAGTAAACACATATTTATACTGAGATGCCCATACCCAGTTTGAATATTATAATTACAAATACAGTTACTAAAGAGTATACATATTTACGTATAAGCTGGGTGATGACTTCACAGTTGACAGAGCTCAGGATTTTTATTATTTTTATATTATATATATATTATTTTTTATTATTTTATTGTTTTTGGATCATGAAATATGGCAGTACAATTTATGAAGCATTCTTCAGGAAATACCTTGTAGGTTTTCAGACACAGAGCTGATTGTGTAAGCCAGATCAAACATTAGTAAAATTGTTATTTCAGCTGTCATTACATCTTCCATGGCAAAAAGGTTAAGGCATTATTATTAGTTATTATTATTAGTTTGGCAGATGACTTAATGACTGATAGGGGATCCATATGCAGAATATAAACATCAGCTCAGCACAAGCACAAGAATAACCAACAGTCTAACAGGATTGAATATCCTCTGGCAACAGCATCTCATATGAATCACAGAGGCTAGCTGGTGACTACTGATGGTAACTATATTCTAGCTAACCTATTAAAATGCAGCAGCCAAAGTGCCTCAGCAGAATTTAAGCCCAATGAGGTCAGGTCCAATTTTAATGAACCAATGTGCCAGTCTTCAGTCTTAACCAATCAACAACATAAGAACAGTAAGATTTAAATATGAATGTGAAGTAGATGAAATTCAGAACATTAATTCTAGAGTTGGAGTCCCTGGTTTATAGAAATCTGTCCTTACTCAGAAATGCAAAGCCATTTAAAACACCATAACATTGTATGACTGCAAAATGAAGATAAGAGATTTTGTTTTACTGTTGACATGAGATGCAAGTTCTCTATAATTTTTCTAAAGAATGTTGTTTACAAATACATAGTTTGCGCAAAGATTCAGTCCACACTATAAAACAATGGCAATAGGGTCACTAGAAGAGCTTTGGCAGGCCTTTCACCATCTACACAAGTAGTCCACTTTGCTCTTGAAGCTTGGTTTAAAATAGCCCTGTCAAGTCAGTCCCGTGTTGATTACTTTCACATGAAATCAAAGGCTGGAACTTGAAAATGTTTCTCGTGTGACCTCAGTGATCTCACTTACCCAGGCAATTTAGCACCAGCAATTTTCAAAGCTTTTTGTCCCATCAAAAAGGCTTTAAAAATGTGCTGTTCAGTCCTAAGTGAATAACACTGTCTGTCTCCAATTATTTTATGTGGTGTTCGGTGTCAATGGCATTGAAGTCTTGTGGTGACAGCATCAGTATTGTTCTAAAAGAAAGTTGAAAGTGGAGTGCAGCTCAATGCATAATTGTGTTAAGCACATTTATATATACATAGCCTGGAACAATGTCAGTAGCTATTATTCTTGGATTTCCTCAGGAGAAACACAGCTGAAATCCACGTCAGAGACTTCCAAACAGCAGTGCAACTGGGGAAGAAATTATCTAAGGATCCTCCACCTGGAAATCTACTGTGTATTCAAATGATTAAATTGCCTCTGACAGTGTTCTTAATGTGCAACAAGCAAAGCAACAGATGGCCAGAACATTTACACTCTTCACATTCTGTTTGTACCAGGTAGATGAGCACACATTAAAAATGCTGTGGGCTTTTATAAGACCTGCTCATGATCACAGTGAGCTGAAAAAGTCCAGCCACCACACAAAGCCGATGAATGCATAGATACAGAAAGGGTGGCATTCACATCATACAGCAGGGCTATTCAAATAGTGGCCTGGAAGCAAAATGTACTTCCCTGTTGGCATTTTCATCACTGATGAAAACATTCATTAAAATGCATCCAAAGTGTGACTTCTTGGAATTTAAGATTATTTGATATGAGGGTTTATTTATAATTATTTGACACTGAGGGTGTAAGTAATCAAAATCACCCTTTCCTCTTTTTAATGTGTGTATTATAATAGCTATTCAGTTCATATTCTAGTTATAATTGGACAGTGAACCTGAAACATTTGTTTTTTTCAGTATTTTTTAAACAAGCATTTAGGTGTGTAAAACTGTTGATTTATCACTCATGAGAGACATAAAGGATGTGATGGTGATGCTTTATTCTGAACCTGATAAGTAACAGCTATGCTTATTATTTACAGAATATACATGCTGTTTTCAGGCACTATAATACATTACAATACAATCCAATAAAATTACTACTTATTCATACGTGTTTATCAATAGGAAGTGAAAAACGTTTGGTCCACCTGCATGGTTTAAAAATAAAATTGGGTCCACATCCAAAAGCAATTGAGGAACGCTGTAGAGATAGAATACATGCTGTAAAATGTGGAACGTGTGCAAAGTCTGCACATTTGCCTCTGTCCTGTGGTGAGGATGTCACTGTCTGGTCTGCTTGAAAAATGCCTTTTCTGACCGCTGAAAGATATGTGTTCAAGCCCTACTCCAATGACGTTAGGAACAGCACTCATATTCTTTGCTTCATGCTCTGCTTTAAACAGGATGGATTGTGGTAAGCACCCTGTGATAGACTGGTGTCCTGTCCTGGGGGTGTACTAGTACATCGAGCTCCTTCATGCCACATAAATCAGGACGCACTTTTACCCTTTGAGCCATCCAGTCTATGACAATCCTTTGATCAGAATTATGTTCATTTTTTATACTGTACACATATGGTATTTCTAATTCTTTTCATTTTAATTGACAGCAAATGCAACTTCCCAGGAAATGACAAAACCTTGAAAAGTGTAGTAAAAATGCACGGACCAGAAAATAAACCAAGCGGGAAAACTCAAAGGAAAATGGAGATAGTCAGGACATTTTGCACTCAGTAGACATTATTCATGCTAAATTTATGGTTGTAAGACAGGCATTCACATCGATTTAGGACTCAATTTGCTTTTGTTTGACAAAGACTAAAGCTGTCATCTGGCAAGTTTGAACGTGCTTATGCGCCAAAGTGTACCTCAGAGAACCTTCACTAAAAAAAGGGAAGAAAATGTTGTGGCTTGTATTTTCAGCATAGAGGAGGGACAGAACGAGACACAGAGGTCATGAAGATCCTTGAGACTCAACAACCAACGTGATATGAGCAGTGATGCCACTCAGTCTAGCAATCAGAAAGTATACTGAATACTGATCTTCTCTGTCCTGGCTGGTGTCTCACATCACTGACCTCTGTTATTATTGTTTGTCTTTAAAAAAAAAAGAGAATTTGTCAAGGAGGCACAATTATCATGGGCAGTGTTTAGCTCTGAATACGTTTCTGACACCTTTTAGAAAAGTGGCACAGGCTTGCATGAATGACTAAGTGGCTCATTATCAGTGGCTTTTTTGCTGGGTGAAATACAGTAGCCCAAGGCTCAGAGATGGTAGCTCTGAAACTGTCACATGTCTCACAGTAACAGTGGAGCCCTGTTTGGTTCCCAGTGTGTGGGTCAGAGTAGGACCAGAGATCAGGGAAGCCCTGGGTGCTGCCCAGGGTCACTCCCCTGCCCCCTGTCATCTCTCTGCTTCTCTCCCACACACATCTCCCCTTTCATACATCATGGTTGCCATACAACATCAACAACCTTCATAACAAGCTTCTGTCTGTGCGGTAACAGTGAATAGCACCGTTTATTCTTTATCAGTGTCCTGTACCCAGAATGCTTTGAAAGAAATACTGACATGGTCTATAAATACTTCAGTGGTACATTTCTGTATATGGCATCACAGAAAAACTTGAAGTGAGGTGCAGTGGTCTTTTAAAAAGTGACCTACAAGCACCTCTGATAATGGACTTTTTACTTCTATTGGCACTTTAGCTTCTAGACGATTGCTGTGAATCCTCTTGGCCCCAGACTAGCAGACCAGACTAAAATTGCAGCATCACAGGGCCAGGGCCAGCCTGCAACAACAAGGAATCTGGTTTTAATTTGCCCTTTACTGCTCTGCAGATGTTCAAAATGGCTGAGTAGACATCTTTTCTCTCTGTTCTGGTTTGCTTTTTTGCAGGGGCTGGCCAGCAATACAGCCTTGAAGTGTACACTGTCAAAATAGTCTGAATGAGAGGGAGCCAAATACATATTTGTATTTAAGTCCATACAAAAACAACATTTGCTGTTGTTTTGGGAGGGAGAACACAGCCAGTGTTGTGGCAGAGAGGAGCTGAGGATTTGGAAGACAATAAACATGCTGCTGTTTTTGTTGTGTTTCCCATCCTGTTGTAGGAGTATGTTTATGTGAATCCTTTGTCATTATCTTTTGATAAATGGAGGCTTTGTGTCAGCCATTCTGTAGCCTGGATAGTGGCTGTCAGTCCCTGACAGCAGTTCACACTCAGTAAAGTGTTCTGAATGGGTACCTGACTGGAACGATATAGGGGGGCATTTGGGAGCTGGGGATACTGCCAGAGATGTGAAGGGGGTGAACGAGTCAATGGCTCTATAAAACAAGGAGCTAGTAAATACCAACAGGCACATTATCCACAGCTACACAGTGACTTTTTGCCTGTGGCAACAGTGTGTACCATGTTGGCAGTGCTTAGTGTTGTTCTGTGAATGCCTGAGTAAATGTCAGATGGCGGCTCTTATCCTTTAGAGATGATGCAGAAAATGATAGAGAGAGAGAGAGAGAGAGAGAGAGAGAGAACTATATACATACATACACACACACACACACACACACACACACACACACACACACATATATATATGTATATATATATATATATATATATAGAGAGAGAGAGAGAGAGAGATATTAAAAACGTTGACAGTGAGCACAAAAAGCCTGTGGAAACTGCTGTTATAACAGCTCCCTTGCATGCACAGAACACTCCACCTACTGTCATGCCTTGACAGGTCCAACCATGATTTGGCTTAACATAGCACTGCAACCAATTTGTTTGGCCTGTTTCTGTTGGAATGTTTATATGCCCAGACACAATGTCTGTGCTGCCCTATAACATCAGCATCCCCAATATGCCATGACTGCCAGGAAGTAGAAGGTAGGAAACCATTGGGATGATGAGGGAGAAATGCCAAATGTCCTACATTACCAGGCAATCTGATGCACACTAGTCAACAATATAACTTCTGAACCTGCAATACATTCAGACGAGTTCAACTCAATACATTGCAACAGGTCATTGGCTAGTGTAACCACGCAACAAGATCGACAAGAAGATCAATACATTTTCCAGTATCTGATTCAACCTTGGTGACACTGTGGTCAGATCAGCTCCTGTCCAATGAGATGACTGCTCCAGGATTAAGGCAGTAGAGCCTGCGATACACATGGTGGTTTAGCACAGAATAACTGTTGCAGGGCAGCACAAACGTGTAAGGGTACACGAATATTCCAACAGAAACTGGCACAGTGCTATGTTCAATGACAAATCATAGTTCGGCCTATCAAGGCATGACAGTAGCTGGGATGTTCTGTGCATGCAAGGTAACTGGTTCGGCGGTAGAAGCGTGATGATACAGTACTACACACACACAGAGTACCTCACTTTGTGCTAAATATAGCCCTCACATTTATATGCGACAACACATAGCCACATGCCACATGCATTTGTTAGATTTTCTTGGAAGGGAACCATGTGTGTGGTGGACTGGATCCTCACTTGCCTGGGATGAACCCAACAGAGCGCCTTTGTGATGCTCAGGATTGGCATGTGTGTCGTCAGGACCCACAACAATGTACATTTGATGAGTGGAGTGCGGCTCCTCTTGCTCAACGGCATTTGATTTACCAGAAAGAACTAAATGCTCCTTATGTCAACGTCAGGTGCATGCGTTAGAAATTCCACTCTATAGTGTCATTCCACAACCAGATCGTGGAATGTCTAACGTAAAGATAATTGTGGAATGAAAGAGAGGAATGAGAGCAATGAGAGGAGGGAACACTTGGCTGTTCCCTCTCTTGTAACCTCACACCCTCAGTCTTGTCCACTGCCTGTATTGTGTCCTATGTGGTGCAGTGAGCTTCCTGTTACAGCCAGAACAGCTGAGACACTGGCCATCTTTTGTCATAGACTGAAGCCCCATCTCTTCTAGCTAACATGTCATCCCCCTACCCTAGTGTGGTTTTTCCTTCTTTTTATATGTAATTATATATGTGGAAGTGTATTTCAGAATTGTATGTTATTAGATATGTGGAGGTTTACTTCAAGGTATGTGTTAGCTTTGTGTTTGGAATGGTGTAGTCCCTAGGCCGTGCATATTGCATTACACTAACATACGCACACATAATATACTTGGCACTGACACACTGACATTAGTGGTGTCCTGCTTTTACAGTTTGTACTGTATTGGTTAAACTTTCATTGCCAAATTCTTAGATGCACTGTGTAACTCTCCCTGGATAAAAACGTCTGCTAAATGACAATAATGTAATGTAACGTAAATGAAACATTTATTATTTATTACTATTTATTATTTATTATCATTATTACACTTATTCACATTGTTCTGCTGACTGCACCAGAAGGAGGATATTTACTGCTAGACTTTGCACCATATGGCATTTTTCTTGTTTTTCATTTCGGCAAGGATTCTATTTCTTACACAAGTTTAATTACACAAACATTTCGGAAAGGGGGTTGTTTTAGGCAAAATAAAACCTCTAATTGTTCTACTCACTGGACCAGTTTTTCCCACTGGCATGAACAACCACGTGATATTTGTAATGCTGTTTCTCCTGTGCAGTGTTCTCTTCACACACTGGGAGAGTGTCAGCTGACACCGCAGTCAACATCACGTGAGTTAGTGGAGACAACCAAATTTGTCCTATAGTGCTGGTGCACATTCTACAGCTGTGGCACATGTATGTGTAAAGGTCACAGTGGTGCCAAATAAGCTGTAATTGCTTTTCAATCAAATTCACAATATGTATGACTTAACACGCATGTTTAAGGCTTTGTGTTTGATGGATGTCATGACCCCCTGTTTCCATCTCAACGTAATGCTACAAATAACAAAGCAGGCATGGTATTGAAAACACATTAGCACTGACGGCAACAGTACATGAATATGGCAGAGAAAAACATGCAAGAGGAGTTAGTAATTTTATACACGTGATGACTGGATATTGCTGGGTGATGAGTTATGATAGATTTAAGATTTTAAAGCTAAAATGTTATCTTTAGAATAAGGAAGTGGAAAGTAATCACAGTAAGACTAACTGAAGCTATTCTTCTTAATTCATTGCTAGTTCATTTTTTTTCTAATAGAGCAAAATTTCCCCAATTGTTCTCTGATTCTATTGCCAAATTTACAATACACTCAACATAAATTGATTGTCTATTCAATAATAATTCCCCTGTGATTGCCATCAGCACTGTTATCATTCACAAAGGGGTCATAGAAAGTCCTGCTGCATTTCAACTAATTGTCTTAATGTGCCATGATCTGTTATTTCAAATAACAAGCATAAGTTTAGCTTTAACAAAAAAGCCTATTTGCCTCTGGACTGTAGTTAAGCCACAGTCAGTTTCCCATTTTCACCTGAGATTAAACAAGCCACATGAGGTTAGAATAATCAGCCTCTGAATGTTCGTGACCATGTTCTGCCACCTCCTCAACACTCAAGTGGGTCTTAGCCACAGTTACAGCACTCTCTGCTGAATCCTGACTCTGTCCTCTGATCCCTGCAGGAACACTGAAAATTAGCATCTGTTTTCAAATGACCCCATTGTATCTTATGATAACCCTGGCATTTTATTTCTCACTCCTTTCAGTCTGGCGTTACAAGTTGCACTCTCATTTTCACGTTGCTATGCGGTATCCCTGAACCTTGGCAGAAATTATGCATTCATGCATTGAACTGATTTAGTGATGTTATTGTTATTATAACTGAAATTATTTTTATCAAAAGTCTCTGTTATCTGTGAAGACATGACACAAAGGCTGTTTGAAGCTGTGAGCTAACCATCATTCCTACAGACAGAAAACATGTGCTTACTTCAGGTTTTGCAGAATGGGTCAAAATGTTAAAATGATTTCCGTGCTTAATCAAACACCTATAGAATGACAATGATTTCAGTTTCACTGACTGATTACCACTTCATTATGTGTTGTTTGTACAACATTGTGGGTGGTATAATCTTCTGGAGATTTTCACATCCTTTAAATTTGTTTCTGTTGATGCACTGTTCCATGACAAGCAGTGCTATACAGTCTCTCAGTCAAACTCTGAGGCTTACTGTAGAATTTCATCAACCAGCACAGGGAGAGGACAGTTAGAGAGTGCACTGCCTCAAATGGGGGAAAAATGAAGACATTCTTAAGAAAAAGTTTATACACATCTATTAAATTCTGTACCACAAACCAATCGATTTACAGAGCTGGATGGGCCGTTGAAGAAACAAACACCCCCCCAAATATTCTCATTCATGTGGTCAGAGATTCAATTTGATTAATACAGAACACTATGGAAAGCAAAGTTTTGAATAACATAACACTTAAAAGAAGTTCAGCCACTTCAGGATCACCAGAGACAATTTGAAACGTGACAAGAACATTCACCAGCTATTTTAAATGTGAGGAACAAAATTTCCGATGATGGAGCGCCCCTCAAACTAGCATTCTGTTCAGGTAAGATTAGAGCTGTGCAACTTAAGCTGAGATTGACAGTGACAGCATTCAGAGCAGCAATTGCACGAACACCTCTCTTTCATGTGAAGAAGCACTATGAAATATTGAGTTCATAAAAGCAAAATCAATAAAGATTATTCTTCTCTCAGTGTGGCCAATCCCTCTGGGTCAATAGAACAGATTTGCTCCATCCCACTGCAGCTTGTCTCTTTCAAGACGATGCAGTTATTATGCCTGATAATATCCCTGAAAATGTCATAGAGTTCTCCTCTTCCTGTGTTTCATGCCAATTTACCCAGCGCTATGGATGCCAGTCCCATTCACACTGGTCTGGCTGTGCTTTTCAGGAAGGGATTGTATCCTTGAAAGATCACTTGCATTAATCAGCTGTGGGAACAAAGAACAGCTCCTTGACAGAGATGCTGCATCCTGACAACCAACTGGGATAAACACCAATTCTTTTCATAGGCACCCTCACATTTAAAGGACAGGAAACAGCAGGTCCACACAAACATTGGTAATCATCTCACATCATTTTACCCCCACAATAGGAACTGCAATGAAATGGCTTTGTGAGGAAGGAGTTGTGACAGTCCTGTTGTATTTACATGGAAGATATGAGGCCTGGGGTCACTGCAACTGCATAATTCATTATTTATTTTATATGACACAGAATTCATGATTATATGAAAATATTCATTTCAATAGTGAACATGGCAGTGAAGCTTTGCTCATTGTCCATGGTTTTTGTAATCTGTTAAACAGAGTGGTATGTCTGATATTGCAGACATATGTTTAACAACTAAAATGAAAACCTATTTTCAGAGGAAATGATGCTTGTGGACGAAACACCTAAGATGTGTTATTTTACTCCTCAAAGTGTGTATTCAGTTTTCTACTCACACATCCTGTGTTGCTGTAATTTCAGTGGAGAAAAGAATACACAATATGTAGCAGCTTCAAAGAAAAGGGAAATGTTAGAATGTTATGCAATGTCACACAGTGTCAACAAGTGCAGCGTTCCTTATGCAGATGTTGAATGTTTATTAACTGACTCAGATACATGCACGGTAACACACACACACAGACACACACACACACACACACACACTCATACATACATGAAAAACTGTTCTTCCAGATGCATGGGTAATCTAATCATTTGGAATGCAGCTTCACATTAACTACCATTGGGAAAATAATTTGATTTAGACTGGAGCATTTTTCAGTACAAACAAGCCTGTGCCAGGTCTGGTAGAAACGCCTGTCATGGTATCAAAAAAAAAAAAAAAAACAAGTGGTGGCATAAAGACTAAAATATTTTTTCTAAGCACAAGAAGGACATGAGTAAACAATTTTCACAGAATGTTAGGGTGAGCTCTCAACTTTCTGAGCTCTGTGCTTTGAATACATGGAGGATTCATGGAGGGTAGTTTCTTCAGATGAAGCGACACTCCATCACAGGTGTCAACTGTAAAGCAGAGGTAAAGCCCTCTCTGTAGCCTGAACGTTTCTGGACGATGCCACTGCACTTCTGGAAGATGTTACATTGGCTGTCATTGCTTTGGTGAGAAGACACTGCACAGATCCCAGTCAGGGCAGCTTTATGTATTGGGTTCAGGGTGAAGTTCATTTCCTGCAAGATATGAAGTTTCTCATTTCTTGGCCTTGTGAGAAGCAACGTGAACTGTGGTTCCCCCGGGGTAAAGCATAAAAAAAAAATGCCCCTATATGTGAACTGCAGCTCAAGATGTTTGAGTTGAAACAGGGAGGAAAATGAACATCATCAATTCTATATTAATATCCCTGTAACAAGTTAATTCATGTGCTGTTTTGTTTGTTCCTCCCGACAAATGGGTGCTTGTCTGGATAAAGGTCGTTGTAACATTCAATTGAATTTGTGGGGAGGCCAATTACCGGTCCTTGTTTCCTAGGTCAGCGCTCTCCTCAATCCTACTTTCTGATGTGATCATGTTGCTGCAAAAGGGCATGGCTACTTTGCATTGTTACACTTTCCCACAGACCATGTCTTTAATCGATTGGTGCATTAATGTTCATATTGATTAGTTTCACAGCACGCCAAATGTGCAACCTACCGCACTCCACCACCTTGTGCACTTTTAACTTAACATGATCTGCTGAGGAACATGATAAAGCACAGCTTTCTATAATATAACAGTTGTGATGCCATATTGTAATATCAGGTGCAAATTAAACAACATTCACCATAGCTGACTATGCATTGGGTTGAGCGGTATGAAAACCTTGACTGTTTACCAATCTGAAAAGATGTACCAGCAACATTAATCATGGGGCTGTATTTATGAATTCGGACAAAATCATTCACAGTATGAAAATGGGAACCTCGAGATTACAACATCACGTGTGATGAAAGAAGCTTACTTTTTAACGTCATGACGTTTGAATTTTCAAACCAAACAACTGACCCTTAGCTCTGAGGGCTGACAGTTCAAATCCTGTATGAGTCTCTGTGAGCATTTCATGTAACCTCAAATGACAAAATATACCAGAAAAATAAATTAGGTTATTCAATGTAACATTTACTGATGCTTCACTGAATACTGTCTTTGAATGCAAACATCATGGACTACAGCAACATCAACAAGAGCAAGCTTGAATATTATCAGCACTGAATTCATGTTGGTGGTGTGGTTACTAACATGTTGTACCCTTCATTTTATTGTCTCACAAGACAGTTTTCCTCGGATTTCAGCATCGTCATGGCATTTAGAGGGGCTTCACAACTCGCATCATGCAGACAGGACCTGCGCAGTGCTGCTCACAGGTAGTGGTCTCTTTCATAATAAGGCATGCTGTCAGCAATGCTAATTCTGTGTATCTCCATAAATAATTCCTCCCATAAATAATTCACCCACTCAGTCATTGACAGTCCACAAACCAGCAATTTAGCTGCCTTTCCCCTCTTTGGCTGCCCATTTATTGCCAGCATCATAGCTGCGAAACAAAGGTCTCATAATTAACAGAGTCTGCTGAAAAGACAGCTGATGGCATGTTCCTCCCACCACTGTGCGGTCAAACAACCAACACCACAGGGACAGTAAAAGCAGGAAGCCATGGTTACGTGTGATTTAGTCAGCTTCATTCTTGCTTATTGACAAAGTCTCTTTGTCCAGGCAACAGCCACATACATTTGTCAAGTAGGGATGCAAAATGCTTAAAATATGCTCAGAAAGCTCCAGAACAGAATTAGGCTTTCCTTTGGTAGGTTTAATGCCCTACAATCCTTTGCTCTATCTTCTCATTTTTTGTGTTGATTTATTTATATCTATGAGGGCCTTAGTTTTTTTTTACACAATATTCATGAAGCCCTATTGTTTTTCACTTCTGGGCACCCAAAGAAATATACCCGATGATCTCTAAGTGAAAACCTTTCCACATCTCTCTGTGCAGTACATGCTGTCTCTCCTCTTTGTGAATATTCATTGGGAACTCTGTGCTTATTACTAGGGTTTTGGTTTGGAACAACGCAGACTGGATAATTTGGGAATGAAGAAAAATTCAATGGCCTTTCAGAGGCTACTTTCTTGAAGTCCCATGCCCTTTTTAATCAACTTTTTCCTGTTAATCGTGCTCTTTTTTACCTAACCTGACTTCATCTCTCTGAGGTCTCTACTCCACAACTCTCCTCTTTATCATTGTCTCTTTATTTCTCAGAGTAAAAGTTATAAATCTCCTCTCCACATTAGTGTATCCATTCTGTTTCATATCATCACTTGCTTGGCTGCGGCCCCTGTGGGTTCTGAGGAATCACATATGGAGGATACACCCTCTAGCCTTAAGTGGTAACGTAATTACAGCTCAGATTTTTTTCTGGATGTATTGAATGTAATATAACCTATTGGGAAGCATAAGTCTTACATGCAGGATACGAAATTTCATGCCGATTGCATAAACAGTGAAATGTAGCTGCTTCATGTCCAAAAACTTGTTCTCACAATGCAATTCGACCGCGACCATGCATGCAACAATTGTATGAAAATCTGCCGGGTGCCTGGAGACATTTAACCATTTTTCACAAAATCCAACATTGCCACCAAGCCCTGTGACCAATCACATGCATTATTTATACATTAGTCCATGACAGAAGGGAAACATGAACAGCACTCAATGATTCTATTGCTGCTAACACTGGTCATCATACTGCCAGGCAAAATACAGACTAATGTAGGAGTTTACACTGTTTAAAAACATACATTAATTAAGAGGCGGTTTTGAGTTTATATTGACTTAAGTTAATATTCCAAAAAAAGGTGGAAACCATATGGCCATGCAGCAATTTCATAGCACTACTATCCTGTTTGCATAGATGGACCTTCAATTGCTTAAATTCATCAACATTGTCTTTAGCGCATGTATGGAAATTCAGAAATTGCCATTTGTTTAAAGAATGGCAGACTTTTAGATATAGGAGTGTCTCTTTTTTAAATAAGACAATACAACATAATTTTCAGAAGTTTCATGTCAAAAGGCCCAACAGTCTAAGCTGAACAGTTATTGATGTGTTGTCAGGTATGAGTTTTCTGAAACCAAGTGCTTTCTAGATTCATCAGCTAATGTTAACATGTTAGGTAGCTACATGATGGCATGAGTGTAATCAGTAGGAAGGCAGAGATGGACAGTGTGATAACATTGGTCACTGTGTAAGATGTATAACATCCATTGTTCTTTTCTGCAAGATTTCCGTAGGTTTGGATGGCTTTAAGACTTGGTAACAGGCACATTTCAAAGTAAAGAACGGCAATTGTTGTACCAGTCAGTCTTGACTGGACCTGTCTGGATTAGACCACTTATGTCACTGTTGCACTTTTTGAGTTTGTATGCACTTTTGGGGAATATGACTTGCCCACCTGTTTTTCAGTTTTCCACAGGGAGAGTTTATTCAATTTGCCTGTGAGCCACCCCCTCTCGGTGCATTTTCCGAGAAAACATGGCTCTGCCCCTATGTACACAATCAAGAGCTGCGGGTAAAGTAATGAGGCCGGCTTTGCAGCTCGGTATGACTGCCTGCCCTTGGCGACGGGAAATGGGGCTCTCTTTGTGAGAGCACTGGGGAGGAGCAAGTGCATAAATGACCTGCTGTCGTCCTGGTGCCACTTGTTCTCAGGATGCCGGTCTCCACGTCACGCCTCACACAGGAAGGGCTTACCTCCCACCACCGCAACCTCTGTTACCGCGGACGACCGCACGCTGGGGATCTGGAAAACGACAGCCCGACAGAAGCTCTTAAAGGCCAGTGTGAGCACCGTTATTGATTAGGTCGCATGCGTTCGGAGGGGCGGGGGGCGGAATTAACGAGAAATGATTTTGTTACAGCTGTTGAATCAGTCGGCAGTGCCTTAATTGAAGGATTAGAGTCCGGTGACCTATCCCCCCCACACAAACCCCACCCGCCCCCTCAAAGAGCAGCAGGTGCCTGGCATCGACTGACGATGGTGACGTCATGGTCAGTCTTATCTCTCCAAAAATACAAACCCAGATGAAATATGCAATGTATGAATGTATCATATTCATATTCACTTTATGTTCTTTCCCACTGCAAATAAATGAAAAGACAGCAAATTTAAATTTACCGTGGGCTTGGATTTTGAACAAGCTGCTAAATGGTCACTGGAACGGAAAAAAATGGCAGTCTGAAAAGTCTTTTATACAGGGGAGCGTCTCATTTAATCCAACATAATATATGTCTAGACATGTGCCTTGTTTATACTTTTATTGACGTAATATGTTCATCGTTTTCCATAATGGTACAAATCAATTTCTTTATTTTTAAAGATAATTTCATTGGCATTATGAGTCAGTCCCTTGGCCCATGTCCTCATCCAAAGTTAAAATGTCAAGACATATTGGGGTGGAACATGTGATTTGCGTTAGGGGTTAGGGCTGACATAAGGAATTGAAAATCATTTTAATCAATGAACATTTAATTTAAAAAAAAAATGCATGCACCATTTTAGATGTAGCATTTTGACTTCAGTGACATTTCCAATAATTGCACCTTCAGTACATCTGTTGTTAGATACTCTAAGACCTCTGAAAACGAAATGAATGCATGAAAAAGCAAAATGAAGGTTTTATTTACAACAGTATTACGGGTGAATAATGCAGTAATATAATTATGTTATATGACATCAATGCACAACAGAGATTGGTATTTAACATTACAGTGGAATGGTTGAGGCACATTGCCATTTATGCCTTGAGGTAATACATAAGGAATAAAAAGACAGGCTTTTTGGGAGCAAATTCTATATTAAAAAATCAGATCATTCCTTATCAAGGCAATTTATTCCACATGGCTTCAAGGGTGATGGGACTGAGTTTTTTGCATGAAACATGAGGCTGCTCTGTGGAATATTTTCCCAGTGACTGTCAGTATATTACAATATTTTGATTCTGCACAGGCTTCTGTGTATTGCTTTGCTATGTTGGCATCTGTATGTGAAATAGGTTCACCAAAATTAATTCTGTGAAAACCCCAGGGATTTTGTCTTTTCATACGGAGAATGGAATATCAAATCATTATATTCAGCTGAGGAGCAATTACAAAAGACTGGGTGAGACATTTTTTTTTTCCATTTTTACTATCATTCTTACAAGGGATTCTGTCCTTTGGGGGAAACATTTCCCTTTTTCACAGTTTGAAAACAGTTGAGCAGCCAAGTGGTGAGCCGAAATTCAAAATCCTCATTATCCTTCTACCCACTGATGACTTCGACAAACAGAAAAGTTAATGACCTGCACGATCCATAAATGGCACTGCTTTAGTGCTGTTCACGACATGCTTCAGTGACAAGAAACTTCTTTTTGAGACCGAAAAGAATACCTGATCTATTTCAGGTAATGAAATAAGGGTCATTAATTAAGCAAAAATGGAAAGGAAACAGGCTTAAGGCTGCATAAATGGATTTCAAACTCATAAGAAAATGTAAAAATTATAGGCCTTTAATCGTCAAAAATATCCATTGAACAGGAAGCAAGAAACACATCCACTTAATGAAAACCATTAAACAAAATGTCAAGTAATTTAAATACTTCTGTCATTTTACTAATAGCTTGATCCAAAAGGCACTTAAGTAAAACAGTAACTGAATGCACAGAAGAGCCTGAGGCATGTGATGTATATATGACTAACTGAAACATTTTTTCACATGCTGATTAAGAATGAGTTCTGTGGCATGAAATATCAGTATTCCCCTGTGTCAGTCATCAATCTGTTACAGGGTCATTATGCTCTTTTAATGTTGAGTGCCAAAATCACAGCAGCTATCCTTTCCCAAGTCCTTGTAACTCTCCCTTTCCCTGTCTTTGTGGCTTTCCTATTCCCAGTGTTTGTGACTACAGGGGGATAAAATGCCATTCAGGATCCATAAAAACTCCCAGGTTCCTCAGTTCATCCAGTTTATAATCCCCAGCATTTTATTAAAGACTTCTGCCAAAAACTGACAACCAGAAAAACAAATCATACAAGCCTCATTGGCATCAATGAGAGTATGGAAAGGAGATGTACGTGATCAGATGTGAGTAAATGAAGAACATGAGTTAAACAATTAAATAACTAAAACAAACAGCTTCACCCACATCTGGTTGCCAGGGGGTCATCAGTTTTAACCCCAAGTGGAGCAATGCTATTTTAAGTAAGCTGCTCAAGTTTTTACACTAAAACTGATTTGTACATCTTATCATTTTCACTGTATAAACATATCAATGGTCAGGACTGGGATAGAATTTACCCAAAAATGTGAAAAGCTTGAGTTCAGTTCATGGACTGAGGCAGGTGCAGGCAGTCCAGGCTTCAAAGTTTCTTCTGATCAGTGAATAAACATTCACAAATACAGGTCCATCACTAGCATTGCCAAATCAATGTTTCTGTGGAGACCACTGGCTCCTGCTTGTTTCTGTAACTGTTTTAATCATATCTCCAATGCCAAAAAACTAACAACCCACAAATAATTTGCTGATGCTGATTCCTAAGCAACAGAGATTTAAAGGTCTAAATTCAATTTGCATTACAAAATTAAAATTCAGCTATTCTTTTCATGTTAGCATAAAAACAGCCTAAATTAATCATTACCTAGTGTTAATATTCTTACTCTTCTTAGTGAGTTCCTGGATAGGAAGCAATGCATCAGAATGAAAGGCAGAGATAATGAAGATTGCTGTAGACTAGCGTAGACTATAATGTTCTTATCCCTCATTAAGTGACACACATACAGCACAGTTAATCCTTCTAATGCATCTCAAGTCATTGACCTTTCCTCTTCATTCAAGCCAGGGCAGACTTTCATTACAACTGTATTTGCATTTCCCCATAATAACTGAGCACTTAATTAAACAACAATCTTAATTAACTAGAAATATCTGATAAATAATAGTTACTTTTTCAAGGACTTACTAATCAATCAGATCGCTTTGCAGCTGACTAATTCATCAATGTTCATTTAATGTGCTCTGTCGTGGTACTTTGCTATGACATTTAAATGGCTCAGTTGACTGGTTGATTGATCAATTGGATGATCGACAAGTAAAATCACTCCGAAGTCCTGCATATTGTAATTGCGGACACAAGTACATGGTAATATCCAAATGATTGTATAAAGACATGACCAGTCATGGTAACACGCCAATGCATTACTAACTTCTAATGGAATATTAAGGGGAGATACAGCATACAGAAAAACAATTTTGAGAAACTCTCTTCTTGGGAAAACCAATGAGACCATAAAATTAAACAAGCGTAAGTAATAAATGTATCATCTATTGCAAACATTGTATCACATACTGAGCAAATAACAAGCATTGCTTGAGCAAACATTTTTAATACTGTGCAATTAGATCTGCACCTGGAGACTTAAAATTCTTTGTATCCAAAGAGTGTGGAATTTCCTCTTAATTCATTTAGACCACGTATACCTCAAAGGGGGGAAAACATGGATTTAACAAAAACAAGGGGAAAAATAAGATCAAATAACTTCAGGAACCATTGGGCTCATGTTATGAGATTAAAAATGCTACACCACTTCATGGGTATATAGCATGTAGAAAGGCCATACAGTATATAGTGGCCTCAATTAGAAAGCAATTAGAATGGTCCATGCAATTTTTTAAAGTGAGAACAGAATTGATTAAAAAATTGATTTAAAAAAACAGCCCATTGTCAAAGGGACGAATATAATGATGTGATGTTGTACTTTATTATTTTTGTAGTGGGATTGTTATAGGGAGACTCATGGCAGAATACATTTATATATATCATATCACTGTTTAAGACTGGTTCAGTTTGCTTGAACTGGACTGGGGATATCTCCAAACTCCATCCAGGAAATCCTGAGTGTATATTTTTCATTCCAGCCAATCATACATTTTGGAAAATAAGTCCTTCCATAATTTGTCTTTAATCTGTTTTTAACAGATTGTGTTTTTTTTTCCACTTTCCACAAGCAAGTTATTTTGTTTCAGTAATCTGCTGTCTATAATCTCATTTAGAGCTACATTTTGCCTCCTTCTGTCTGTAGATCAGACAACCTATTAATCAATCAATCAATCAATCAATCAATCAATCGATCAAATAAATCCTCCTTTCTAAAGGAACTTTGTTAGCGTAGAAGAATCATCGTAGAAAACGATTTATGATCACATCTGAATGAATGTATAATTCTGTCTGAGCTGATTCCTTAGCAAATCTTTTAATAAATCTGAATGCTGTGCTATTCATAGAAAAAAACGAGTTTCTGCAATTGTCATTCTGGCAGACTGTGCCATTACAAGTAAGATCATTATAAATGTATATGGATCGCTGATCAATCAAAGACCTCAGAACAAAGTTTGAACCTGAACTGAAGTAACCATTGGGCTGATGTCCAGTACACAAAGGCATGAGTATTAATTAGAAAATAAACAGCCTCCAAACACTGTACATGAGGGCTTTCTTCCCTATTTTGGACACACAGTGAGCAAGTGGATGTGGGTGTGATTTACATTTGGAGACGTTATGATGAATAGAAACTCAATTACTGATTTTCTTTAAATATTCAGAGATCACAGGCTGTGAGCATTCCACTGTGTGTAATTCAATTGCTCAATGTGCAAGGGCACTCAGCGTAATCAATTATTCTCCATACACTCTACATGTGTGCTCCGCCTGGCCAGTTTCCCTGCGCCTTTTCCCTGATTAGACAGTGAAAGGTTTAATAACCAACATGGAAAAAATATTCTTCCATAGTGTGTATAACACAGATGTTCCATATTATTGGTGGAAAATCAAATTAGATGATGGAAATGCACATTTCTGTTTGGTTAAGCATTCCCCATTTCAACCATTGGCATTAAGTACAGTCTACTGTTCTCATACAGGTTCCATATCAGTCTGTTTAAACCAGCCATTTCACAACTGCTTCAAATTATAGTTTTATTATTAATCAACATTTCCTGACACAAGCACAGTGGATAGAAGTGCAAAACATCTACAGTTGAAAGAAAAATTGTTCCATGAAAAGAGATATCAAAGGTTCAACTGTTGGTTGACCTAAATTACCTTTTTACCCAGACTTAGAAGGTTTGTCTGTGTGTTTTACATTTCTGAACATTGCACATGCTGCAAAAACACAGATGCCTAAGTCTTCATGGAGTTATGCTCATCTGTAGGGCAGACATGCAACTTGTGTAACTAACAAATATGTAACACATATAACTGTTAGTCAAAACACTATTCCATTTTAGCACACATCGTATTAACACACAACATTGTGTTTGTTGCATAATGTGAAAAAGCAGAGCAGCATGGAAAATTGAATATTCCATTTATTCAGATTAATGGCTGAATTATCCTTCCCCATTTCCTTTGCCCTTTGTTTCAAAATACAGAAGATTGAATGTAGACACACTAAGTAGCTGCTGACCTAAAAAGACCAGAGAGAGGATGTTTCAGTGTGTGCAGTGCAATGTATGTAACCCTATAGATATAAGGATATCTCTCACCCTGAGACAGAGGCATAGCTTTAAGCTGATCAACAGACAATGATTACATCATTTTGAAGAGGGAGAAGTGAAGATACAAACTAATAAGGGAAAAGAAACCGCACTGATTGGCTGTTAGTACAAGAAGACAATGCTTCACACTGTGATAAATTACTGCTATGCCAATCATACCACGCAAACGGATTCATCAACGACAACCACATCGAACACAGCCCCAGAGAGGTGAGTCTCTACACCAGAGGAGGCACAGACACAACAACCAGCAAAAGAAGGAGACATCAAGTGCTGAAAATCCTGCATTCCCTCTGAAAATCACCAAGGGCTCATGAGAGCGACAGATAACGAGTGCTCATCCAAAACAAACGAGAGGTTAAATGGTGTAAAGGAGTAGGTTGAGGCGGGTTTCCACTCGGAGTCTGTGTGTGCGAGCAATTCCCCAAACCTTCTGTCCCGCAGTCAAGTATGAAGGAGGAAGCAGCTGGCTTACCATAGCGACTGACACTGGGGATTTTGCAGCTAAACCCCTCGAACTTGTGCTTGCTCAAAAATTAGCAAGTCACTGTAAGTGAATTAATTTCTCAGTTTGCTGAGTCAAATCCACGTTTGTTTCCGGCGCACATATTTAAGGCTGTTTTCTGTGGAGGATGATGTCTTGTGAGAATAGTTCAAGCCAGCTCTTATGATCTGAGCTGTACTATTTTTCTCTTTACTTTTATCAGGCAGTATTAAATCTGAATGTACAATTTTGTTCCTCTTAACTCCCACCGTTCACCGCTATATCAAGTTAGCATTGCGCTCAAATGAATTTCCTAGGTAGTGTGGCAATATGTTGCAAAGGACATTATGTCTAGAAGTGCTTCACATCATTTTATGGGTCAATATATTGAAGATAGTTTGAGAGAAAAACACTGCGTCTTTCAGACAGTGTCTTTAAGTATGGAGGGAGCCTTGCAAATTGAAGGCTATCAAAAGTTATTTTCTTCAACGATTGTGCTGTTTCAAAAGATAATGAAGCTAGAGAGAACTGAGAATGAAGTTGTTAAATCACAACCTTGTGGCTCCATTCACACATCATCATCATCATCAACATCGTCAATATCCTCATCATGCCTTTGTACCTGACTCTGGTGAGTGTGTATGCATGTTTGTGTGTGTGTATGTGTGTGTGTGTATGTGTGTGTGTATACAATTGTTTTATATATACATAATTTTGTAACTAAATCAATTGGGTTTACATGAGTTTTCAAAAAACAATGCTGGGACTGTGGGAGTGAGTATCTTCTCTTTTCTCCTCACAAGGGAAATCTGCATTCTAATTTTGGCTTCAGATTACAGAGACAAACATGGCTGGTCAGACCTCTCACGCAGGAGCGTCTGTAGTTAAATGTACTTGCAGAGCATCCTTTTTCTGAGGGCAGCTGCACACTGCAGGAAATTGAAAGGCCTGGCTTCCACAGCAAACAATACCAATTTTCATGCCATTGTGCTCAAACGTCATGTCAAATTCCCTGAGCGCATCAAAACCAAAAGTCTTCCTTACCTCAGTTTCATTGTGGATTATATAAAATGCATGTAGTAATACACGCTTAGCAGATCGTTTATATTCAAATTATATATATAATATAAGATCAAATTTTTGAAAATTAATTTTTACTCTCATCTTATGTTAGATACTCTCATTTTATTTTAAAATGAGATGGTGCTACATGTCAAAAAATTCTAACATTCATGATGTGCGCAATGTTTAACGTACAACTGTAAGCCAGTAAGCTCATTTCAATTCTTTTGTTTATGAATGTGTGCACACAGGCAGGCACATACACAGTTTCAACATTCATTTTAATTCTGGGAACCCACGGACCCCTTGGGCTCTGGCTTAATCTTCTCAGAAAGTCAACAAAAGCTGATATTATGCTAGATGTTTAATATGACTGGAATTTATCTTAATATGTACTGCATCTTTTTTGTTTCCATAGTTATTAACTTTATTGTACTAAAGTATAAAACGTTGCAAAATACTACAATGGTTTTGAAAACAGAAAGACTACCTTACCATTGATTGAATCTGAGCACTCTTCATAGTGCCCCCTCTCAGTCTGCAGTTATAGTGGAGAAGTGGAGGGATCTCTGGTGCCTCCCCTGGAGGGGGTTCTCCTTGTGAGACAGACGGGATTCCAGCTGTGGTTCACTAGAGGGTGGTCTGGAAAAAGAACTCTCAGTTCTCAGTGTTCAGCTAAAATTGAAGACATTGAGAAAAAAATGATGATTTAAGCAATTTATAACTATTTATACAGAAGATATTAATGTAGTATTAAGAGTGGTAAAATGTTGAATTCTGGTATCTCTTTTATGGTAATACTGATTTGGATGCTCGCTTACTCTTTGCAGCAGAGATGAAAATGAAGGACTGAAAGCAAGGATTCAGAATTTAATATCCATGCACTATCATAAACTCATAATTCTGGTCCTCTGCATTTTCAGTTTTCAAGATTAGGTGAGCATTTTGACTTCTATTATGATGGAACATTGTGTACACCAGATGAACACCAAATGAATTAACCAAATCACAATTAAAAATCAATATAAAATAATAATGCTTCTGCCATAAATTACCTCTTCAATATGTGAGTTTTTAAGGCAACATGGGAGATGTCCCACATTTTGAAATATGTGAAGAGATAAATGGCACCTGAATTGCAGGTGTGACAGTCACGGAAAGGGCAAAATTACTTCATTTGTCAAGGGGAACAATGAAAAAATGCATCAGGAAAGAGGAACAGTGTTTGCAAGGTGAAGCTCAGTTGACCGGGATGGATGGACACTTAACAGGATAGTTGCTAAAAACCACAAAAAGACTGCCTCAGAAAAATTACCACAATCCTGAATCTACACCTCCATGAGCCAGTCTCAACATAAACTGTACATTGTGAGCTTCATAATGCTGATAATTATGGTAGGGCTGCCATAATTATCAGCAACTTCTTGCTGATAATTGGAAACTTCTTGTAACTAAGGCCAATGTGCAACAACTCGTGTAATGAGCACAAAACATGGAAAATAATATGGTCTGATGAATTGTCTACACCTTTCCTATACCTAGACAAAGTCATTTTAAAGTATTAAATTCTTTAAAGTATTCTCCAAACTTTTTTAAAATAAAAGTTTGGAGATTTTTTAAATTTCATGATGAGGTACACACTGCCCTTATGGCTGAAAAATAATGTTGTGCAGGTGTGGTAAAGTGTGAAATATCACACTGCACAGCAAACTTCTTTCTGTTTGAGATATACATTACATTCATTTAGCAGATGCTCTTATCTGGAGTGACTTCCAGCACAAAAGAGTGTATTCATTCAATTTGAATCAGCAACAGTGTCAGACCAGGCTAAAAACACTACCACACCAGTGAGTGTGAGCACAACACTATTCAAGCCCTACCATAAGCTAACTTGTGCAACCTAAGTATACCACCATAGAGCTGGCAATATAGATATAGCTGGATCAGTGGGAATTGTGACTGTACTAAAATATACCTGTACAGAAATGTATTGCTGAATTGTTTCTGTAAGTTGCTTCTTCTTCTTCTTGGTTACTGAGAGAAAATGTCAACCATCTTTCCCTGGATAAGGGTCTGCTGAGCAAATACAAAATGCAGATTCCCATCTCACATCTACTGTGGAACCTAATTAAATGGCCTGGCCAGCTCTAGTCATACAATCAAACAGCCCTACACCCATCACCCATCACCCATATATTATAGTATGTTCAATTCATTGTGTCAGATGAAGTCTCTGTGTAGAAATACCATGTACAGCCTCTTTTGTGGGCTCCAGGCTATAGAAGGTGAAACACATTGCAACGATAGATATGTATTCTTTCTGACACCTATGTAGTTTGCAATTATGTTGCCTAGAGGCAATACTGAAGCAGAGACTCATGTTCTCTGATGATGACTGGTTATACAATCTGTGATTATGCATTCAGCCGGCATGTAGAAGACACACTTTCAAAAGAGTGAAACTGATCTTCACCCAGGTTCAGACAATGCATTCACTCCAGAAGCACAACGTCCCAGTTCTTCTGTGTGCCACTATTTGATGCAAAATCTACAAAAACCACTGAAATCAAATAAGAGAGGAGACAGAAACAGAGTGGAGATTGTAATTAGAAAAAGGTGTTCACCACTCATCCCCAGAATTACACTAAGATGTGAACTTTTTCCCTGATGGCTGGTGGTGTGACCTCTGTTGACCTTGATATTCAAACTGATTTTGGCATTGTTGTAAAGGTGCATATTAACACTGTTAGTGGAGACCATGCCCACACTGAATGTACATATGGCACAATATAGTCCATATCAAATATGAAAGCCTAAGATTCCATTCTTTTCTGATCCGCAGACGAAATTGGATTTCCTTGATGTAAAGTGCCTCTCTAAAAATGTATAGACTTTGGCCAAGTAATCCTTGATGTCTTATAACAACAAAATTCCCAAGAGGCACCTCTCAGCAGAGAGAAATCAAAAACACAAGACTGTCAACAAGGAGAACTTGATCCACATTTCCAAAAATAATCCTTAATCCAAGTAACATCGATTAGAAATTCATTTTCCGAAAAAAAGAGAAACTTTTCTTGGACTTCAGTGTTAGAGGCTCTGAGACTGAATATAATTTCAGAGACTTTTACGGCAGTGCGGGATGATCAAATCCTCTCTCTCCTCCTCCTGCTATGCACGCTACCTTCCCTGATTTACCTTCTTTATCTGACTGATCTTCTGTTTCTATGACAACAGCTGAGGAGCTGCTCAGTATCTGTGTGCGTTGAGCTGACCCTGCCACCTCACTCTGCCAAGCCGCCATCTTACACCAATACTTGGAGGAAGTTTTTCATTCCTTTATTTCTCTTTGCGTGACTACATGTGGATAGTCATTTAATGACTCCTAAACTGAATTAGAGTAGATTTTTTTTGTTGTTGAGGAATTTAATTTACAGGGTGATTTTTTTTTTGTTGATAACAAAACAAATAAAACTATTGCCTTCACGCTACATTAAACACGTACTGTCATTATCTAGATCTACATTAGTAGCCCTATTCTTTCTGAAACATTATCCACAAAAATGGAACAGATTAAAGTATATACTAATGGATAGTCTTTTATTTTTTTTCGGTGAACACTAATACCATAAAAATAGAAAATTAGAACTCTTTAAGCATCTCTGAGTGGTATTCCACTTTCTGCCATATCTCCCATCAATCAAACTGTGGCATTTAATTCCTTGCTTTTTAGAAAAACATTTGGCTTTGCCAAATGCATTCATACATTTTGACCAAATTAATTTGGCTGAATTTGAGGTCTTTGATTCTAGAGGGAACAGCTCTGAATTGGTGTTGAGTTTTAAGGAGCTGTTTCCAAAACAGTGGTAAACAAGGCAAAAAAAGGAAAAATCTGGAGGTCTAGAAAAAAATCTCTAGGTTTTAATGTATTCTTATGATTACGTGGCCATATGGCCTTGCAAAAAAAAAAACAAAAAACAAGGCAGCCTTGCGTCACCACTTCCATCTGTAAACAAGCATGTCTCATGCAGCCTTATAAACAGAACCATCATTACTGCTGAAGCCTGCACTGTAATAACTCCACAGAGGGTGATCACGATCACCCTGTCCTGCTATCGGCCGACTCTCTCTTCCCGATGAGACCTCAGGGAGCCAGGCAGGATGCAGACCCAAAAAGGAAAATGCTGTCAACTCACGAAATCCCATAATTTCATCTAAATACGAGCACAGAATATTCCTAAAAAAAGAAATCATGTCTAATTTTAATAATTAAACATCTTGAAATGTACATTAGAGTGGATGCCTTAATAATTGTGGTTGAATTGATAACTGTGATTATGAAAAAAGAAACATGAACAAGATATGTATCTGCACGTACTGTATTATCTTAACATCAAATGATTAGTTATTTTATATTTATAAAAAAAAACTTATACTCATAATCTCTTGGAAACAAAATTCCTTCTCTTTGAAATTATAACTGTTTATAGACATTTTTGGTTTTATCAGATATAAAATAAGTTTAACATTGGAAGATTTCATTAATAACCGTTTCTTAAAACGTTGTTGGGATTTCTGCAATATGTCCAAAAGTAGATTTATTTCTTATAAATGAAAAGGCGCTGTAAAATAAATAAATAAATACATGAATAAATAAATAAATCATCCTTTAGAGTTGCCTCTGCAAAACTCATCATTTATATAACTACCATCAATACATGTTAATATTTTATTTTACTAATAGTTTACTAATGGGATCACAATCTACTGTACTGTACACAAAAATATTTCAGTTCAAGAGGAACAACAGTCCACCAACATTAGAAGTATGCTGTCTTACTGTTATTCACTTTTCACGATATCCTTAACTTTACATTGACAAAACTGACATCATTAACATTACAGCGTATACCATCTGTACATTTATTTTGGCTTTTTTTTTTTGCTTATATTACTCCATTCCGCACTGACATGAAGCTCATGTTAACTACTGTGATAACTGGGGACAGGGGATAAATGTGGGTCTACATCATGGTTTTGTTCCATAACTCCAAGCTCAGGACCCCAGCTGGAAAGTTAATGCCTAAATGTAGCTAATTATCTGCAAGTATACTGTCTTCTTAAGCCAGGCGAAAATAAGACTGTTCAAAGTGTTTACACTTAGTTGGCTAGGACACACATTGCTTTATAGCTTGTTTTTTATACACAGGGTATTTCTTCTTGTATGTTCAAAGGAAACAAAAAAGATACAGACAAAAAGTACAAAGTTTTCGAGAAAAAAAAACATAACACATTAAGTCAGATGAAATACATGAGCTACACAAATGTGTGAAGTTTGAAATATGAGGCTCAAGATCTGTAGGAGAAGTTAGTAGCTACTTATTAAAACTAGGAGTATAAAGAACAAAGAAACTGTGTAATGTCATTACTCTTCTTGTGTTCATGAACAGAGCAGACTAATTAGTGAATATGTGTCATAACAAGTATGTGTGTGTGTGTGTGTGTGTTTGATGCTATTCTGTATTTAATTTTTGTTAGGTATTATTCTGTACCCTATTTTTTCCTGAGCGAATGTTTTGTTTAAACATAAAAACATTTTTACAATGGTAGGTTTGTTCAACTTTGTTGAGAGTCAGCAAGAATTCTATCATTTAGTGTCAATGTAATTGGCATTCTTGACAGACCTTTTCACAAACCCTGGAAAGGCATTAAACAGGTTGCGCTCTGCCTCTCATGTGAATCTAAGACACACTAACTTCTTCTCTTTTTCGCCTCTGGCCCTGCCTCCCTCCTTTCGATGTTTTACTTGTTCTCTTGAACTGAAAAGAAAATCACTTGCCAGATATGGCAAGATGAATAAGACCAATTGTGTTCTGATGGAGTTTAAAAAGGGCCCCGCTATCTCACAAATGCCTCTCATCATCTCCCTGAGACGGTATGCCGGTCAAGCACACACAGTGCAAATAAATAGCCAATTAGGAATAGTGGAAGAGCAGGTCACATTATTATCTGTCTGCTGTGCCCTCCTTTCACAGACAGTTACAGAAACGTCAGTCAGATGAAAGAGTGATCCGCCAATGCAGAGGAAAAAAATGGACCGAAATACCTTTGTTCATAGTGAGAGGTGTCTCTGTGGTACTAAGCATTCTAGGATATAGCAGACTGCCATCGGGTTTCATTCTTATTGATTGTCTCTGCAGGGCTGTGATGATTTGAAATCAAATTCAAAATATGCTCATTTGATGACTGTTAAATTATTCTCATATCCTCCCTGGTGACATAATGAGAGTGTTACTAGCTTTACTCAGCACCTGTACACAACCAGAGTAATCCAGGAGGCAAGAACGTAGAACAGTACAACGTAGACAAAGGATGTGTATAGCGTAATTATAACTATTCATTATTATAACTGGGGAGATGGGGAGTGACCTCAAAACTAAAGCACTATAATACAAAAAACCATGAGTTGATTGACACAATATATTACAAAAATCATCATTTTTTTCCTTGTCCTTCCTTCCTTGTTTAACTGACCACATGCTATGTTTGTTCTGTATAGCAGAACAAAAGCATATAATGGATGACAATCAATGCCCTCTGCCAACTGCTTGCTAAACCTGCCACCTGAAAATCAATACACTTTAAAATTCAACAACTGTTGAATTAATAATATTTCTCAGCAGTGTTACCTCCATGCTTTAAAGCTTTAGACAAATCTACAAAGACAGGACAGATTGTAAAGATGAACTTGCCTAAGATAAGAGTTGTGACGTTTTATTGTGGGTCATGTTTCGGAGTACTATCTGCTTATCCTAGATATAGGGTGACATTCTCGGGTTCTAGGTAGCTTCAGATACTTTTAGAGAGCACCTAGGTTATTTCTTTGAATAAAATAATGTTACCTTATCCTACTTTTATTATGTTACATGTGTATATCAGTAAGCACTTGAAATTACTTTAAGTTTCCAGGGAGAAGTGAACGGGTGTTCCAAGGTGAAACTCAGGGTTATGATTTGCTTGAACATACCAAGTGCATACCACATAATGAATTCACAATATGTCCAACCAAACAATTTCCTTTTGTTTGGTGGTCAAACTTTGTCATACGCTGCCCTTATTCCCTTGGCATTACAATGTAACTACCATGTATTTATGTCTTTACATGTAATTGCATAGTGTGTATGTACATGTGTACAATTCCAATTATTTTCTGCTGTAGATTGTACATATGTAATAGTAGCTGTAAGTAAAAAAAAAAGGTGTAACAAGTCAGTGTAAGAATTAACTGGCCAAATGCATAAGTACACCCCTATGACAATGATTATGTAATAAGGATGAGATTCATTGGAATTGGACCAGAATAGTGAAAACCTCTGTGCAACAAGGTGTGACGATAGGGGCCTCTTTCTAACAATAGGGACTGTGTATTATAAAGTCGGACTGGTTTATTTCTTTTTGACAATATCCCAAAGTGCCCTTAAATCAATTCGAAGTTTCAGTGTTAGCTCACCACCTTGCAAAACCTCCAAAAGAGTGCTGGATAATAACATGCCTGTTACTGCCATTCATACAACAGTCAGAGAGCTTCCCTCCAAAATTCTGAGATCCACTGCTGTCCAGAGGATATTACTGGTAATGTGTAATGTTGTCCAGAGTGTAAACAATGCTGTCACCCCAATCTACAGGTCAAATCCTTTTTTAACTCCACTCATATAGAACACTGGGAAACTGACCTTCAGTTCAGTGTTCTAGCCTACGTTTCTATGAAACAGTTTTACAACGGGATTCAAATGGGCCCCATGTACAAATGCCCTAACAGACTCCAGATCAGTAATCTAAACCAGATCTGAAACATGTCCTTCCACTTCACCTGTGGCAGAATTGGATTTGGCAATAAAACATCATTTATGAGCCGCAGTGTGCAACGTGTCCCCTTCATCCCCAAAATGAAAACCCAGCATATTCACATGACAGTCACACTGTACAAAGCAGTGAGGCAAGACATAGAGATGGTTTCAAGTTTCCTTTCTGAAATCAAGAGTGTTTTTGTGACAACTCAACCATCAATATTCCACTCAAATGCTGACAGAAGTTAACATTTTTAGATACACCTCTAAGCCTGGAATAGGAGGTCCATCCTTTTGCTGTGGTGTCGCTGATCCTTTTGTGACTTACTGCACTCAAAGAGGTATGGTCCTATTCTTTCACACAAAGATACTGCACACACTTCATCTGGTTTAAATGCTCCACTCACAAGCCTGGGAATCCCTTCTCTTTTCACACTTCAACACCGAGACCTCTTGTTGTGGACGTATAGAGCGTGGCCGATTCCACCAGCTGTCACTTCGGATATGACTGAAGGCTGTGACAAGCCACGGAGGTCCCACAAGGCTCAGCTGTGACTGAAAAGCATCTGACGCTGAAATCACCTTAGAGAAGAAATTAATCACTTCCACTAAGAGGGCCACACTTTCAGATGAGCCTCTGAACCATGTCGCATGAAATGAAAGGTATATGTGCAGCAGTTTCCCAGAGAAATTAATAGAGTGGAAATGCAATCATTAATGCAGTTTAGCATTAGATGCATTGCATAATTTCTCCAGTGTAGAATAACTCCTTTACCAGCTGTATTTTGGATTTGTTTTCCTGCAAGAAACAAAAAGATGTTTTAAAAAACTGGTCACATATTTTTTTTGGTGTCTACATAGTCCTATCACGATGTTGTTAATCAATTTCGACTAGTGAGCGAATTTTTTAACGGGAAACTTAATTGCATTTTTTTTTCTTATGACAACTTTGAGCCATTCATCATCATAGATGACTGACTGAATCTACAGGTCCTTTAAAAATGTGTCATGCAATCACAATATTTGTATTTTGTCATTTTCAGCACGTCTCTGGTAATATTACTTCTTCAGTGGCCTTTCCCATTGCCTTTGGCTAATATTGATGAACTGTTGCTTTTGTTGGAAAGAATACATTCTCTGAAAAATACACAATGTCTGTCCCTTGACCCACAGTAATCCATCACACTGCCATTAATGATGAGTGTGTTTGATAAGTTTACCGTCCTTTCAGTTTGCATAAAGCCTGCTCAACCCGGCAGACTTTTCTGCTCTCTTCAAAATGGGGATGGGAGTGTCAATAAGTTCAAGCAACCTCTGATTTGTACAGTCAGATGGTTAACTGCCAGACTGGAACAAGAGCCAGATAATCAGAGCCTTCAGGATCTGGGTGGAGGAGCAAGGATTTAGTGTGTTTGCAAAGCAATGTAGATGGCCACTGTACAGCATATTTCTGGCACTTCGATAAATTCTCTTTGGGTCATTTATTTTGTTCCAACGCATACAGAGTGTACTGGTGCTGTTATTTTAAATATTTTACATATTTTAAAAATCTCACTGATTAAAAAGTAAATGTCACACATTTCATGGAAGAATTGAACATTATTTTATCCACAGCCATTGGAGCCACTGGAGCTATCGTTAGCATCAAGAATAATTGAAGTCTAAACACTCTGATTTTTTTGTTCCTTGTACAAAAGGTCATATTGTAATTTCTCTCTAAGTGCCAGCAGAAAGGTGGTGCCATCTTAGAGGGAAATAATTTTGCGGTCGTAATATGCGTCAGAAAGGAAAAGTAATTAACTGTGTTCCTCAGTCTCACAGATACCTTGAAGCCTGCTGAAAAGTGGGTTCCAGAACCCATTTCCAATCATCCATGTTCTGGATGTTAATCAAGAGCCAATGTGAGATCCTTGTGCCCTTATTTGTGGCCTTATTGGCATAGTTTATCTTTGCTGGGGCCACATAGTGTCACGCTCCCCCTTTACACACTGCACCTACATTTTCAGGTTATCCTATTCTAAACATTATACTCTTGTCTAGGTGGCAGTGTAGCATAATGGTAAGGAGCAAGGGTCGAGATCAAAAGGTTGCTGGTTTGATTCCCTGCTGAGGCAGTGCCGTTGTACCTTTGAGCAACGTGCTTAACCCAAAATTGCCTCAATATATAGTATATCCAGCTGTATACTGTAAATGGATAACATGCGCCTACTAAATGACAAAAATGTAATGTAATGTCTCCCACTCTTTCTCTCTCTCTCTCTCTCATGCCATCTAAGCAGCAGCCCCCTGCTGCATAGCATTTGCCTTGCCTCAATGAACAAGATCACTGCATTGTGCCACTCATATCATGCCTGTCCTGGCTTTTCCATCATGAATGCCTTTGAATAACAGGACATTTTATGTATATTATTTTTAGATGTGTGTATATTTGACATTATATTACATGCATTTAGCAGATGCTCTTATTCAGAGTGGCTTCCAGCACAAAAGAACAGAAGTATATTCATTCCATCCAAGTTGAATAAGCAAACAGTGTCAGACCAGGATAACAACACTCCCAGACCAGTGAGTGTGAGCATAACACCATTCAGGCCTTACCACAAGTTAACTTATGCAACCTGGTCTAGGCAAAGGAAGCCAAGTAAATGTATTTTTGTGGCAAAATATTGTTGCATAGTATCTACACATATTGGATTCATACATGCACCCAAAAGAAAGTCAAAGTAACACTGTGTTTCATCCCTGTATAAATGCGAGTATTAGTATCACTAATGTTTTCATTATTTGAGAATTATTACAAGATAAAGCATTCCTATTTCCCACAAATGGAAGCCTTAAAATAACATGCATATCTTTAGATGAACCGTGGTCATACTCTTTTCAAACTTGGTTCAAATGGTTTAAGTTAACAGCAGTCTGAACACATTCCACTCTACAACCAGTTTGAAATGTGACTGCACAAATGGAAACTTCATGTTACGTACTTCTTATGTTAAAAGTGTGTTATGACTACAATGTAAACACTTTTGGAAAAAATGTCTAAACATTCTACGTTATAAAAACTGTGCAAACATGGTATTCCTTTCTGGCCGCCTGGGTGAGATTTAACTTTTGTTTGGTTCGGACAAGCTTTGGCCATACAGGAAGTATCCTCTCTAACATTTCATTCTGATTCCTCTTGCTGGAAAAAGCTAATGACTTCTAGTATTTTTTAAACAAGCTCAGAAAAACGTCATTTGTTCTAAAAATTGATTTCTAAAGTGGATGTGAATCTGAATCACCCAGCTGGGGAGAGAGAGTAAGGGTATTTGTTGGAGTGGGGCTGTGGGGCCTTTGATTGACATCACTACAGTCCAAGTGAAAACCATATCAATGTATAAGGTTGCTACATTTGTCTTTATTCAGAGCAGCTTACACCTACATTTGACGTGTATGCAGTTGGACTTTTACTGACGGAATGCAGGTGAGGTACCTGCTCCAATGCACATAACAGCAGTACCCATCAAGGATTCAGAGCTGCAACTTTTTTGGTCTACTCCCCTAACCAATGGGCCTGGTCCAAACTCTCCAAAAGAGAATTAAGGTGGATGAGAAATGTAGGGATAGGCAGCAGTTTTCCTGTCCTCACCATTTCCTGGCTGGTGTTCAGAACTTCAAACACAGCAGGGAGTCATGTTCCGCTTCTAACAGTTTAAAAATGTGGGCCCAATTATGGCTGGCTGTCTGGCCTTCAAGGACTGCTCAGATACCAAGCACTGTCAGGGGCCCTCAGGAAATAGTTAGGAAGTGATGTCATTCCTCTTTGTGTGTGTGTGTGTGTGTGTGTGGGGGTGCATATCTGTATGTGGAGTCAGGGGTTATAAAGTAACCTGTCTAAATGTTAGTCACCCTCTCCCTGGTAACTGGCCTTGACACATTTTATATTGGCATTGTTTTTTATTACAATTACCTGTTCACTCAGCATTTCTCCAAGGTGACATCCTTTACAGTTGGGTTGGGGAGTACAGTACAGGAGGGCCTGATGGCCAAGCAGACCAGAGGCAGACCCTTGAGCACCCAGTGTAGGTAAACAAGGTCCAGCTAGAAAGAAGCAGACACAGACCAGGCTAAAGTAAATGCTATGGAAGGTAAACATGACTAAAGAACCATGATAGAGTAAATAAATTAAGAAAATGCTGTGGAATGCAGTCAGAGTGACAGACCATAGGCTACAAAATGGAATAAGTTTACTTGAGCACATTTTACCATCTGATTTGACTGGGATGTAAACTTTGCCAATGACTAGTCCATGATCTCAACTTTAGCCACTGAGCATGTAATCAGCAAGCTGTATGTCAAGCTTGGACATAGGCAGCTGTGTGAACTCCCTGCTCCACACAATGGGAGAGAAGCTGTATCGATGTGTCTTGTGGAGACCTGAGGAGCCACAGTTAACCCTGTGTCAGTATTACAGCAGCACTATGGAATTTGAACTGTTAATAATGATGCTGGTTCATGAACAGAATAGAAACATGATGTATCAGTGCAACATTTTTCATTATTTCACTGAGATGTTTGTTGGAGACCAGGTTACCTGCTATGCAAAAGCAATTAAATTGTATACATACCTATAATACATAGGCCTACTTAACAATATACTGTACATATAATTTCATACTCTTAGTTGATATGCAGTTTATACTGTATATGCAAGCACATATGAAAGTGACAGTTCTTAAAATATCTTGGACATGTATTCATTATAAAAATTATATGGAAATTGTACTTAACAATACTTACCAATACTTAGCAATAGTGTTAGTCCTCGTCACCATGATGAGTGAGTGGTACTTGTGCCTGTTCAGTCATATTATTGCTACAGTACATTTTTGAATAAACACCAAGATAGCTCATTCCAAGCTATAAAGAACATTTGAAAAGCATTGGGGCAATTGTAATGCTGTTTCAAAAGGCACTGATTACGTGTGACGTACCATTAAGTACTAATTACAAGAACATTTAAAAAAGAAGACTTCTCACAACTAACTATAAAGAAAGTCTTTCTGGAAAGAGTCTATTCATGATACTTTATCATGCTAATCACATTTCAACATTGGAAAAATGAAACCAAGTGGTGTAGTAGCGGAAAACCAATTTCCTTGTTTACAGTAAACTTACCTCCAAGAAATAAACTCCAACACATATGGGTATGACTCATGGATTTCACCTTTTGTTCAGAAAGCTTGATCAGCCCTTTTGACTTGCTTTTACATTCATGTACAGAGAAAACAAGCTGAGATCTTGATAAATGGATTGCTAAAACCTCTCGTCTCCTTTTCCTGCTCTTTGGAAGAGAACTTCTGAAAAACAGCCTTTTGAAAACAGTTCTGCCTGGAGCCAGATTTAGCAGCTGGAAGAGGAAAGTATCATAAGTCTCAACTTTGTCATGTAAGCAAATCAGGAGCTGAAACAAGGTTGGAATACATGTCACAGGTTCACAGACTGGATCCAGATGAAAACGGTTATGACACAGAGAAATGCACTGTTTAAATTTGCTCTCACTGAAGGCATTACTGAGAGACACTACAGTTCCACACTACAATGGAATGGATGCTGATTAGGGGATAGGCATTACTCCATTGACATCATCACAGCAATTTACAGGCACCTGACTAATCGCGGGGTGCCTGAGAGCACTGTGACAAGGAAACCCTGGTTGAACTACTCAAACCAATCTCTAGTAGAACAAAGCTAATTTGTTCCACCCCTGCGGGATCCTGGTCATCATTGACAAATGACAGAGCTGGTTCTGAACCCAGGCTGTAGGGGTCATCCTGAGCTCAAAGCAAATGCCTTCCCCACTGTGCCACTTGGGACAGATTCAGCTTTAATTTAATGAATGCATATCACTGTTTACTTTATCATCTTAATGTTGCTTGCCTTTTTTAAACTTCCTTCCCCTGTTGTGAAAGAA
The DNA here is from genome assembly GCF_013368585.1 of Megalops cyprinoides. Classification (NCBI taxonomy): domain Eukaryota; kingdom Metazoa; phylum Chordata; class Actinopteri; order Elopiformes; family Megalopidae; genus Megalops; species Megalops cyprinoides. The sequence goes on from NC_050593.1 coordinate 22,878,896, forward strand.
AAGCCCAGAGGTGGTATGTTTTTAAAAGCAAAAAAATTATTTAAATTGATTTGACAAACACAACATTTTTACCTTAAGTTCAATATTTTTACTGTAATGTGGTAATGAACCACTTGTCACTAATCACTACCCCCCCCCCCCCCCCAAAATCAATGTACAAAAATGCAAAAATGTATTCCTGTCAGTATTCCTCAGCAGATTTCTTCACTATTTAATATAGAAATTGGTTATTTTTTTCTGGCAATGTTTGGATTAATCAATCTACAGAGTACTGTTATAGGAAATACAGATTACAGATGATTGATATAACAAGGCCTACAAGTGTGTGTGTGTGTGTGTGTGTGTGTGTGTGAGAGAGAGGCTATTTTTCACTGGCTAACATCTCTTTTTATTTTGTTTGCTTTACTACATATTTATTACTCTGTGCTTTCCCTCATAACTCTGGGACTTAAATTCTCATGACAATGCTTTTGCTCTGTATTTATATGTCCACGCCTATTTGCTTTATTGTGTTTTTTAAATAGACCATGTCTCATGAGAAACCTTTATTGCTTGCCCCTGCTTATCATAGCTCACAAAGTTGACATGAAATGTTTCCGTGAGTGGGCCTGCTTCTGGAATATGTGAGGCGAAGACATCTAGCCACTGCGCACTGTACAGACCTAGAGAGCATGCAAATATGCTGGAGGATAGTGGAATGTTCCCACAACTAACTGGGCAGCTCCTGCCGTGCTCTGGGTGAGGTGCTGAGTCCGGGGCCCTCTCCGGAAGAAGTCCTGCCCGTTAGCAACTGCGACTGGAGCACGGCCAACACAAGAGTGTCTGCTGTGGTCAGGGCTGACCAGAGATCAGTGCAGTGAAGCCCTCATCCAGACCACTTCCTCCCCTGTCACTCATGAGCATAGTGCAAAGTGTGCAGGCTCAGAGTGCCCATATCTCTTCCACAGTCACTTCCTTTGCCAATGAGGGGGAAAAAAAAAACACTCAAACAGAAAGTCAAAACCAAAAGCCGGATCAAAAGAAAATGAGCTCAGGTTAGGTTTTAAAGTCCTCGGTCTTTCAAATGTAAAATGGCAGACTCAAACGGTTTTATTCAAAGCATTACTATGATGTCTGTGACCTCATACAAGAAGTAGTTCTCCAAAAGAGGGAAAGAAAAACACTGCCTGCACGAAGAGAGATGTTTGACGTGGTAAACTGTGAGCACGAAAGATTGTTCCATCTGTTTCCAGTTGGTCTTCAACTCAGATGGCATTGATTCATTCTTACAAACAGCTGTAAAACTGATAAAATACTTGTCTCATCATACTCAGATAAAGATGACCTACTCTAGTGCTAAAACAGTTGTTAGCTCTGGGTGCATCAGTAGAATGTTAATATTTGACGTTTTTTTTTTTTTTTTTTTTTTAAACATGTCACATAAAGGACCTACTGCTTAAAACCAAATGCATTGTTCATAAGTGTAAATCATCCCACTCATCAAAAGTAACAAATCCCTGATCAAATGTAGATTATATGTGTATATAGTCATTAATTTATTACGGGCTAACAGAACTGTCTTTTGTTGATTACATTCCAGCTGAGTTAACTCCAAATTGACCTGAACATTCTTTGAGGAGCCAACTTATCCTAGTGAAGACCACTTTCTGCAGGGAAAATAGATATTGCAGATTGTATGTGGAAACACACAAGTGTATAACAGAATATTTTACAGCTGTGTACATTAGAAACAGCTCCGGGCTTAAAACATAGATTTACAACCTTACAGCTGATCATGCCTCAAGTCAGTTCAGTTGGTTCGGAGTTTCCATGATGATTAATGATTCTACACATACTATGACAGTTTCATAGATGTTTCCTACATTTGTGTTTCTCAGAAGTTGAACAGATTGAACAGACAAAGTAACGGAATATGTGGATTTAATTAACCCTACATTTTTATTAAAATTGTATTTGATAGTATCTACACGCATCTGAACAGCCACTGGTACCACCACATGTCAAACCTCACAAATCACAATGAAACAAATAAACATATCTGAGGCTCTTTACTCCTCTACGTCGAGCCAAAAAATATACTTCAAGTGCTTATATTAATTGTGTGGTCACCTTACAAGCTTCTTACAGGCACACATTTTACACAAGATTTATTTACAAATAAACAAGCCAGGAGACCTGTCTGTACAATGTAATTTGGAAACAAATACTCAATGCTTATTAAAAAAAAATAGCACAGCCTTCACTCCATTGTTGTTCTTGAACTGAATTGCACCTCATTTTTTTCAGCGGTAATATGCACTTACATATCCTACTGGGATCTGTTGCCAAGCCCCTCTAAAACTGTATCTAAATGGGAGATAAACTGTACCATCTCAATGCACAAGACATCTCTATGAATCCATCTACCATGGCAACAGGACTAGTACGACATCATTGATTCCATGTCTAAATTTAGTGACACAGATTGCAGGTGACAGAGCTCAGTATTCATTTCAAAGTTGTGCCGTCTTAATTACATTATATCTTAATTACACTTGCTTAGCAGAGGCTCTTATCTAGAGTGACGTCCATAGCTTTTTTCACAGCTGGATAAAGGAATTAAGAGGAGATCTTCTGTTATGGGACATTTCTTTCAATGCCATGATCAGTGTGGAAACCAGGGTCTCGGTACTATCCCAGCCATCTCTGGTCTGAGAACAAGATGGAGGTTCAGGTACAGAGACAAGGGATACCAGCCATGCATTCTTATGTGGTCAGGTAAACTTCACTCATTACAATATCACTCTGGAACCATAAAGCAGTAGTTATTCAAGACATTTTCCAAACCTTTCACCAAATTTATGACTCTTGCAGTCTTGTAATAAAGCACAAGACCTTTCTTTATGGCATTCTGCTAATAAAGCCATCCTCATTCCCCATTCCACTATGTCACATAGTAACAATTGCAATAAAAACCCCAGTCAAACATTATCACGTCTAAGAACGTGTCCTTGTCAGCTAAATGCAACAAACCACTCATACTTAAAAATACTGATGCTGTTTTTGTCCTTGTGAACAAGTAAATTTTCTCTTGATTCTAGTGGCCTTAACAGTCAACGTCAGAATATGGGTCATAGAAGGTTGGAATCCAGTGTTTCTGAGAAAAGTTTCCTGTTTTCACTAAAAATAAATCCTTTGTTTGCTGTTTGCGTGTGGCTCCACCCCATCGGAATGGTATACGTCACTTTAGAATGCAATGTGGGAGGAAGGCAGTGCCCCGCCTTCCTCTCAGCTATACCAATTACAGGCTCGGAAACTGAGAAACCGAGAAACATGCATGTCAACAACCGACGCACCAAATCTGTATTATTAGGATTCAGTACAATACTTAATTCAGCACAAATGATCTGGTCAGACAGCAAACCGAACACAGAGCTAAGCATTTAAATTTTAAGTGGTGAATTTGTCATTTGCCTAACAGTGTGCTCGGCATCAAAAGCAACATTTGTCAAACACACATGGCGTGAAGCACTGCTGATGTAAGACAGCATCATATGCTCAGACAGCCGTGCTGTGTAGCCCTTACAAATGTTAATGCAGTAGATCTGTCAGATGGAGTCCCTAATTTGCTTTATGTCATGTCCTCATATGTATCAGGAAAAAGTAAGATGGAATTTTGTCCTTTGGTTCAAGCAGTTGTAAGATGTGTGAACAAGAAATGCTCCACAGTGGCAGGATATTCATTATCAGCCTCCTGCTAATCATGGTGTGAATCCACTGCTGTTTCTATCTGCAAGTCCCGAATAATTGTTTGAACTTCATTTCCTTCCAGTGTCTCCAGAGTTCTGTGGCAAGTCAGCGTCAGTGTCTTGCCACTGCTACTACAGAGAGTGCTGCAGATTCAGGACTACACTTCTGCATTGAATCAAGTGCATGTTGCTTCATCCATAACGACTTTCTTTAACTTACATATATTTCCATGTGTATGTTTGTTTTAGCCATTTTTCAACTGGGTTTATGAATCAACTAGGAATTAACTATCTCTGGACTTTGCATTACAGTTTGAAACACATGGTCCTCCATGCCTCAGTGCAGAGACGTAAGATTTAGGTTCTGCTCAATGAATTCTAACCCAGGGGGACACAAGGCTTTGGAGGGCTGGAGATGTTTCTGGTTTTTGATCCATCCAAGCTTAATCAGATACTATTGTATTAAGCTAAATTAACACAGGTGACCATGTGCATTTGGTGAAATGCAGCACTCACCAAACACATGGCTATCAGCACTGTACTAGCATAATAACTTTTGCAATTATATGTTTAAGGACTTAGATAGAACAGACACATCCCTGGCACTCCAGGACCAGGGTTATGCACACTTTCTGCAAAATCAAAAGCCTTCAAAAAAAGAGGATGCTTAGCTGCCTCAAAAACCAACCAGCTGCACCAATTACAAGCTTGGGGAGGGATTGAATAAAGAATCAGCACCAGGCGTACACTAGATAACGCTTGGTTCATGAAGTTGTCCTTTGCTCAGAATTGACCAAATCCTGAGAGTGCCATCTAGCGGCAATGAAAAGTCCTTTCTGTGGGTCATTTGCTATAGATTTGTGTATTTCAGTACACTCCCCGACAAGCAAGCTTATTCCAAAATTACTAAATTTTACCATCACATACTTTCAGCTACTATGACTTGTGGCATGCATTGCTGCCTATTCACAGAATGCTTGTAACCCATTTGTTACTTGCTCATATTGAGCCTTTGCTCATGGGCCCTGAAATCACTGAAAATGGTGTCTTAAGGCTCCAATTTGACATTTTTAAGGGAACTACTTACTGGTGTAGCGATTTCTCAGTCATTACAGACAGCTTATACACTTAGCGCCCCCTGCTGCTTCATACCATGTAGTAATACTCCTATTGTAGTTCTGCTCAGGCTTAAAACAAATGCATTTATAGTTTTATCTAGTAAGGGCTGTTTACTTGATGCATGCCTAGTGTACTCAGCAAAACACTTTCCTGGGGTTTCACGTTCTAATATGTGGAAACTTGGGAAGTGTGTGTTAGGAATTTGGTCAACATACTCCATTGGAAAGATAAAAAGGAATGGATTCATTGTCTTTGTGGTACATTCCCAAGATTCATTTAAAATTGTCACAGGACAGAGAGGTTTGTCATTCCACTGTCCGTTAATTGAAATTTACTGTGCTATCTGCCAGGAAATGGAAGAATTTGTCAGGAAAGATGTGTGTACCATTTGTTAGAAATCTTCCAGCAAAGTCTTCTCTACCAACATCCACTGAACGTGAGGTTTCCATGAAAATGCTTTTCAAATTATGGAATATTAGACACTATAAAAATATATATTGTCAACATTCCACATCATTTCTGGCACAGGGACGTCCACAGCAACACAGTTCAGGCTCTTGCGTTGCAGTGTCACATATTTTGGCTGGAGAGTTCCGGAAGGCGTCACACAGTACCGACTGAATTGGTCTTCAAGAACTTGGACTTGGCTTTCTCTTTAAAGGAAGCTGCCAAATTGTAATATGACTGTTTGTATATAATCTGTCAAGACTTACAAGAGTCATTTCTATACACATATGAAAACACTCCACTCAAAAAACTACATATCCTGTTTTTTCTCTCCACACTCATTTCTATAATTATAGCTGGAGATCAGGAAGCTAGATACGCACAGAAATAAAAGTGAACACAAGCCTTCCTGAGCACAGTATTACTGTTTGAGAGAGAATTTATGAACAACTGCAGTACTCCATGATGGCTGACTGTATGAGGCAGTGCCTGCATATCTCAAAATGTGCATGTAAAAATGTGGTTTATCATTACATTAGCCATCATAAAGCAATTATAAGGCACAACTGTTGTTTACAATTGCTTTATATAGTGGTTAAACCCTGCTCAAGATGATGTTCTGGATAAAGATTTTGTAAGGAAACACTTCGTGCTAAGTCTGCCCATCATCATTGCAACACAATTTCCAAAGAGGGCAGTGAACACAAAATAGAATGTAGTACTATGAAATGAGCTGACAGATCATCAGTTTGTAACACGTTCATATACATGCCACAGTATGTGGGGAAAAGTACAAGCATGAACCATCTATCATGTGATCCACATCCTGGACCAAGAAGGTAAACTGTTGAACTTACTGGTAAAAAAAAAAAAAAAAAAAAAAAAAAACAGTTGAATTGCTACTGAATTTCTGTTCTGGTCACTTTTTACACTAAAGAAATCCATACAAGGAAATTTTCACAATGATTTCCACAATGCAGGAGTGTCACTGAGCTTTCAAAGTAAAGAATACTGTACTGTACAAATCCAATATGGCAAGTATCTCAGTATGTTATATTAAGTGCTTCACAGCCAAATGAATTCCCATAATGCTTCAACACTATTTAGGAAGACCTAGTCACTCTTAAGTCTAACATGCTGTTTTATTCAAATTTTATTAAGTTAATGTGACACCCAAAAAGCCCAACATAGACACTTCAAAGACATGTAGATTTGGTAAATTTTATTTACAAACATTAACAAAATCCAGTTTGCTTCAATATCATATGCGATGTTGCCTTCTTATTTATTGGCAAAAGACACTTCCTTCGCAGAAAACTTTGCTCCCAAAATGCATCAAATGAATTACCTCCACAACAAAAGAAATAAGTGCTTTCTAACCATTCGTGTCAGCCTTAAATATATATTTTTACCGTATATTATTATAACCACCTTTTACCATCACAAAAAGGCACATTTTTGATATACTGTAACAAAGAAATATATTAGACAAGAAACAAGCTTTATATGGGAAAGAACTGGATAAGGGCCCTGGGGAAAAGGAAATGATAAAATACTTTAATATGAACAATTTAACAGTGCTACTCTGAAAATCTGTCATACCAGCTGGAAGTCCCCAGAATTATTTCATGACAAGACATATATAGTGTATGTGTTTCTGATAAAACATCGATGACATACAAACACATGCACATCCCTTATATTCTGTACAGGCAATTTGTTGTATTCTCGTATAAACATATCACCCTATTAAATCTCACCCTCTTGGAAAGGGAAAGTGGAAAATGTAAATTATACAATCAGGGCCTGCAGAATCATAACCTCTATACTCTTTTAGTGAAGATCCACAACTGTGTGCTCACAGTTGCAGTGATCAGAGATTTCTGTCATTGACAGCCTTTTCCTTAATCTGCTGTGATGCTGACAGGTCACATGGCGGTGGGCTGTCCGGCTAAAGGCAAAAGAAATAGCATTACAACATAGCAAGGGCTAACACTGACCCTTAAACCAGCCTTGCTGCATTTCTGCTGAGATCACATGAAGTCTCTACACGGTTTTAACTAATTTAAAGGCCATTAAGAGCTATCCTCAAGCAACATATCTGTAGTTTGCCTTACAGTCATTTTACATCTCAGACAAATATTTTATGCAAGGTCTGAAGAAAAAGGTGAGAATGAACCCCAGGGAAAGTGTTTAGTTGGACGTATAAAGTACATGTGTAGCCTTGGTAAATGAATGAACACAACCTTACACCTTTCCTGGAATTTACTTTTGTCTTTGAACCATCCTAGGTTCCTTAAGACAAAATATTAACCTATCCATGAATTTCTTGTTACTGACCCATTGCTTTTTACCAGATTGACCCTGGTATACAACAAACAGTCCACAAAAGGGCTACAAACACGTTAATCACATTCTGAGTTCATAGTTTATTCTTTAAGTTATGTGTTAAGATGTAATGTGTGATGCTCTGCTCACTTTTGAATCGGATGTAGCAGGAGTTGCAGTAGAGCTGTCGGTTCCGTATTCTGACCTCCGCTCCCGACTCCGATCCTCCGAGGTCAGCCTTGCAGTCAATGCACTGGAACAGGAAGGGAGGGGAAGCACAGTGAGCAGTGTGCTGCCCCCTCCACCCCAAAACCTCCGTAGGAAGGAGAAGACCCTGCGAGCCCAGAGCTAAAGTACCAGCCATGAGACGAAATACGGACTGAAGAAATTACCCACAAGCCAGCAGGGTTAGACAGAGCCAGAGACAGACACCAGGACGAACAAGGAGCCATTCCCACAAGAGCTGAAACCTTTAAGAGCAGGGAGAGGCTGGGCCTGTAGAAAGACACCAGCCATGATACCGGTAGAAGTTGTGAGGTAAAAGTTGTGAGGTAAAAGGACTGAGGACTGCAGTTTGGCACTGGCATGGCCTGGGTAATGCGAGGAGCTGATCACACGCGCTACCATAAAACACCATGGCACCTCCTGGAAACCACTTCTTCCCATCAGCCTTTGAGGCCAATCATCTGAATCTTAAGCAATGCCAACACACCCTCTAATTCAGTCTCAGAATTCTATCCAAATTCTGAACACACCTCATTTCCATTTATGTTCACAGTTGAGTTCTGACACATTATCTGTTAAATTCATGTGGAAACTATTTCCTGTTCTAATGACTCAGTACACACTATCATGCTCTTTGGTCATTTAGATGCTCTTCTTGCTTTAAAAAGACATTTAAAATCTTGTAGGCAGTGGATGAAGGATTAACAGGGCACATGAATATGAGATATGAGTTTCCATGGCTTTATGGCACCGCGTGGATCCCGATCATGGCAGCAATTGGGTTAGTGTCAATGCGAGAAAAACGATCCCGATCACACCGCAGACAGACTGGAGCCGATTCCCTCGAGTTGCTGGCGGTGGTGGCAGAGACAGAGACTGTGACGGTCCTTGCTCTCACCTTAAAGCAACCCAAATGATAACAGAGCCCCAGGGACTCGATGATCATGGCCGCCCCCTTGCCCAGCGGCGTGTCGCAGAACGTGCAGATTTTCTTCCCGCTGACTGACCTGGGATTACAGAATGGAACGCTGGCGTGACTGGAAGAGCTACAGACCAAGAGCCTGCTTCAGCGGAGCCTCTCCCCCACAGACAGAGGAGAGACTTCCAAAGAAGGAAGCGCACTGAGGAGAAAAACATCTAACACTGAGCCCAGAGAGAGAGGCACCCAGTCCCCTGATGGGCAAAATAAGAACCAAATATGATTATACATCAGTAATGAGTATAAATAGAAGCAGATCTCTGCAGAGGAGGGACATGGGCTACTGCTGAATACATACTTTATCTACTGTGTTGCCATGAGCAACAATGTTAATTGAATGCAGTACTACACATTATATATATATATATATGCATATGTGTATTCATGGCTGTGCACATCTATACTTGTGTGCTGCCAAGCTGTCACCTTTGAGTGTTCTCCCACCCCCAACAAGAAGAAAGCTTTGTTCCTAGTGTAATCTACCTATATTTGCAAAGGCAGAAAACCAAAGTAAGGAAATATAATCATTTCCTTTTTTAACAAACATTTTTTTAGCTTTGTTACCTTTACAAAGAAAATCATCATCATAACCACATCTCCCACGTTGAGCTGTTCAGTACCACAGAAATGATCAGAAACTGGTTCCAGAAGTAATTATAGAAATGAACAATATCCACTGGAAAAAAAAATAAAAATAGGACAAACCTAACTAAACATATAAAACGGTATCCTTAAGAGAAAGAGGAAGGTCATATTGAAATGTAATTCCAAAGAGGACATAACTGAATAAACATCAGTTCTTTTCCTAAAAGTGCACTCTCAATATATCTGCAACTGTTCTGACAATGCAGTCATTAATCCATTCATCAAATGACATCATCTAAGTAAAGCCACAGTAATTACAAAGCAATTAGCAACAGAAATGCTTATCTAAAAGGACAGGGAAAGTGGTTAAGTTAATGAACGATACAGATTTTTTTTTCTGTTGTTGGCGACCCTGCCATCTACTAGACAACATGATTTACTCCAGTGACCTAGCAATCTAGATGGATTACTACTATAAGAAGTTTGCTCCCTAACTAGCTGGCTAGCCAGCTAGCAAACTATAGATATATAAAGCACGCCTAATTTTTCCAATATTAGTTACCCTTTTTAAATGTTAAACCTAATGGCAACAGAATTTTTAAAACTTCCACATCGTGCATCAGTACACTGTGCCCACTGCTGCTTATTCTGGATGTGCATACACCTTTCATACTCATTTGGGAAAGGATTAACAGGGGCAAGATGATTCTGCAATGGGCCTGTTCCAAAGGGCAGAAGGCACTCTTGTGGCAGTCACGTTTCTTTCTTTTAAATAATAAATAAATAAATAAATAAAGATCTTTATTGTCCACCAGGGTGGAAATTTTCCTTTGGCTCACCAATACATATAAGACAGGTCAAAGGCATTTAAAACATACAACTTAAAACATAGTCAATAATAAATACACTAAAACACAATCCATAAAAAAAACACTGTCCATTTCTGTGGCTAGCATGTCTTAAATTCCAGTTGTATTTAGAATATCTACTGCACATGGGACAAATGACTTTTTAAAGACAGCTTTAGTCGCCAGTGGGACTCTATAGCGCTTACCAGAGTGCAAGAGCTCGAACTGACTAAAAAGAGGATGGGAGCTGTCTGCCACAATACTCTTGGCTTTATTCAATGTCCTCTCTCTGTACAGTTGGCTCAGTTGTTTTTGAGGTTTGCCAACCGTCTTAGTGGCCATTGACACAATTTTGTTCAGTTTGTTCTTTGATCTGCAGGCCAGCTGGTTGTACCATGTATCATATCTAACAGCCATTAGCAGCAATGTTAATGAACTAATTGTGTGGTAAGCGAAACACAGACGTGGTCCTGCAGGTTGAAGGATTGGCCCTGATGGTACGCTATAATGTGACAGAGGGCAGAACACTGAGCAGTATCTCTGTGTACGGATAAGGAAAGCTGTCTTGAAAGTTGTGCTGTTTACTTCCCCTATTAAATTTGTCATTTTTGCACAGGTTCTCATACAATCTCACACCCGTGCATTTTGATCTTAAAATGTGTACATGGTGTGCAACACGCCTACGTGCTGGCAGGTCTGCTTTGGTGGGAAGTAGAGAAACACAGATTGAAGGTCTCTGATTGGGCTGTACCTGCCGCGCTGCTGGGATGAGGGTGCGGGGTCCTCGTTCTGAGAGGCGGGCGGGGTTGGGGAGGTGGAGGTGGGAGGGGCCCACGAGCCCTGCCTCAAGGAGCTCGTGGTGAGGGCGGTGGTGGAGGCAGAGCGTGTGTAGCCCCAGGAGGGGGCGGAGCCGGAAGCGGAGAGGGGTCGGCTGTAGGAGGGAAGACCGGAAGACCAAGAGGGCTGGCTCCAGGGGCGATCACTGTCGAGGTTATCCAGAGACTCGCCTCTGCAAGCAAGCAAGCAAGCCAGCGGATTAGATTTACTGGAAATGGCCTGAAAGTAACACTCATTACTTTTCTCATATTCCAGTTTTATTGTTGCTATGGTTAGCATTTTAGCTGTTATTTCCAGCATTGTTGCAACGTTGGTGTTTCCAAGCTCGGCTACTTCCTATTTCTCCATGGCTGAGGGTCATGGGCCTTTACCCTAGAGAAAGGGTCAGAAGACAGGGCTAGGAATCCAGACAGGACATCGAGGAGAACCCGGAGGGAGACAACCAGAGAACAGAGGAGCAAGAGCCCCTACACGAGGTCACATTGGTCACAAATAGATACAGAACAGAATCAGAGGATAGCGGGCGCCACAGGGACCCTGATGATACCCCACAAACGGTGAAAAAGAGTTGCAGAGGAAAGACAGTCTCAGGGTTAAAGAGCTAAAGATCAGGAAGTAAGCAGAAGCAGAATACACTGTACGTAATTATCAGTAAGATGAAGTATTTACCCCCACTATCTCTCTCTGCTGTGATCGTGAGTCCTAATCAGTGTAAGCTGACTCCTCCTACTTCCTGGGCTTTAACTACAGTAATTGGCTGATTACTGTACACTAAGCAGGTCACAGACTGACCTCCTCAGGGGGGGGCCCACGCTGGCGGCCTCCTTGGTGACACTGGTGCTGCGCTGGCGGATCCAGCTGCTGTCCGTCAGCAGCGGAGTCTTCTTCTTCATCTCTTCCAGGATCTGCTTGCGTTCCTGCTCCGCAAGGGAGGCCGGCTGGCCGCTCTTCTTCTGAGAGTCCCGGCTCCAGGAGACCTCGCCCACACTGCTGCTCACCACTGGGACCAATCAGAGGACATGGTCACACTCGGTCACCCCCACCCCCTCCCGCCTGAGGATGACCCCAACCTGTCTCCCCAAAAGCAAATGTCTCTGGCCGGAACAGCAATCACCGAAGTTATCAATTAAGATATGCTAGAAAGACACAAGGCCATCAATGTGCCTGAAATGCAAGCAATGAGTCATTTATCAATGCTAACTAAATCAGACACAAGTCAATTCATAAATGTGCCTGAAATCAGAAAAGTGCAAATTAAATTGCTTGCAAAGATATTATCACTGATATTAAACAATTAAAGGAATTAAAAAAATTAAGCAAATTAGCTCATTTTAACTGACTGGTAACCAGGATTATTTGATTGATTCAGATGGTTGGTTCCGATTGGCTGTGGAGCACATTAGATTGGCGGACTCGATTGATTGGCTGGGCAGGTAAATGGCAGCGGCTGATTGGTTGCAGCGATCAGAGGGCCACGCCCACCTCTCTCTGGATGCCTGTATTTCATGGCATTGAGGATGTTTCTCCTCTCGGCCTCCAGCTCGGATGCTGCCTGCAGCCTCTGGGCCTTCACGCTTTTCTTTCTCCTCAACTCCTCTTCCAGAAGCCACTGGGCAATGCCCCCATGTCTTTTGGGCACACCTGGGCACAGCCGCACACATGCACTCTCACACAGCCCTACTGATCCCATGTTCGCACACAGCACAATGCACTGCAGGCCCTCTTTTCAGGCTTTTCACACAGTGAGGGGCATGATCTTTCACTGCTTTCAAATGATCTCCCTTACAATACAGTCCTCGAGAATATACCATAAATTACAGCTGGAAACAAAAAGGGTAGAGGTTTCCCTACACTTCCCCACATTTTTCATTTCTCAGATTGAACTTGAATTGATCCTGTAAACAAAGCACAAGTTCAGTGTGACCATCATGTGGCCGAATGCTACACTGAGTCACAGATTAGTGACTCAGCTCAGTTCATGCTTTTAGCTCATCCATCCATCCAAGGATCAGTGGACCAGCTCAGGTTTTGTGCAAGCTTTGTCTCCAAGTTATACACCTAATATGGGCACACTGCAGTTTTTTGCTGGGTTCAGACTGAACCTGAACTGAAAAGGCAGAAGTAAATATAGGAACATTTTTAAAGGCAACATTGACTTGACTTTCACTTTAAAAGTCGAAGACTATGAACAGAATACTAACAAAAAAACAAAAAGACTAACCTCTTTCCTCCGGTTTGTCAGCTTCATCAAGCTCTGGAGTAGATTTGGATTTTGCCCTGTGAACCACAAACAAAACTTCAGGAAATTCAAGTGCTTGATTTATGAAAGTATCCAGTATGTGGATGGGGCAGGATTTTGCAAATAAGAGAAAAAATAGCTTTGACTGGAACACAAGCACTTTCTGGATGAAAAGATGATTTAGTGATTTCATTTAATGTCAGTCCTGGGTGAATTAACTTAATTAAAAACGAGAATCATCATTCTGTGTTTCTGACATAGAAACCTATCATTCCAACATAGAATCATCATTATATGCTTTAAAGGTGAAGAGACTTGGTGAAATGTAGTCTCACTAGGCCTCAGTCCAGCAGGGCTTGAAGCTGTTCTAGAGCAGGGTAGAAGGGATGTTAATGGCTAACGCAGCATTGCACACGCTGAGGAAAGCACTGCCATACTGACCTGTCTGAACGGGATATCTCAGGGAGAATTTTGGCAAACCCATAGGACTCCCCCGCCCTACGAAGCAGCAGCAGGGAGAAGGGCACAGAGAAGCAGGAGTTCACAGCAGGCAAATGTTAACAGGAAGGACAGACAGACTGACTGTTAGCCACGGAGGAACTAGTGCGCAAAGCTGCTAAGGTGTTAGTGCTGCTGGTAAATGTTAGAGTCTACAGCAGGCAGTACCCTCTGCAACAGAGAGAATGATATGGCAGGATATCCTAGATGTCACCCTTTAAAGGCAATTTCTCCACCTGCATAGGCCCGGATGACCTCATTTTAAAGTGTTAACCCTGCTTCCAACTAGAATGGCCACATTTATCTGCAACCTACCACTATAAATGGGAACAAACTAACCAAACCTAACTGTTAGCCGTGTCTTTGAATTGTATTTACACTGCAGAATTTATTTTCATCTTATGGACAGGTAATGTTATGTTATGTACGCAGACATTAATTTAGCAGATGCTCTTATCTAGAGCAACTTCCGGCACAATATAACATAAGTGTATCCAGTGGGATGCATATCTGATACATATTATAATTTTTTCTAAAGGGGCTCTGTACTTGGGAGGCCTCAGGTTTGGCCTTGTCCCACTGGGCCTGGCACTGTGCCTCTCTCTCACCATTGCTCCTGGACCATCTCCTGCTCCCGGCGTTGCTCTTCCGCGGCCTGCTGGCGCCTCTTCCTCTCCTCCTCCTCCTCCTCCTCCTCGCGCATCCTCTGCAGTCTGAGCTCCTCCTGCGCCCTCCTCTGCCTCTCCTGCTCCTGGCGCTGGAGCGCTTCCTGCCTCTCCCGCCTCTTCCTCTCCTCCAGCTCTGCCTCCCGCCGCTCCTCTTCCTCGTCCCGCGGAGGGGGCGCGGCCTGGCTCAGAGAGGACAGGGGGTGAGTGAGGATTGAGGATGCCAGCGTGTGCATCTGTGGTTTTCTGCTCCTTTGAGCCATGTGTGGGGGGAGATTCTCATCCCATCCCAAAGGCTTTCCTTATAAAGACAATAATATTTCGTATTCATGCGGCAGGGCAATTTATACTTGCTTTCCCATGGAATATGGTCTATTATTGCATAAAATTACAAACTTAATTCCAAACTCAAAATGTGTGTAATGCCAACCACTTCCAAATTCTTAATACAGTCCACTAGTTAATCATCTATATTCATTTACACCTGCGCATAAGAAAACGTGGCGACAAAATATTATTGGGTATTCCTCAAAAGCTGTGATTCATTCTTTATAGAAATGCAAAAAAGGTCAAACTGTGTAGCTAAATGATTTGAGGTAATTATGTAATTAAGAAAGGTTGCTGGAGCAGAAAAGCAGCTTGCTCACAGCCCTAGAAGAGTTTTACACTCCTGCACCTAAACTGTGTATTAAGATCAAATGCCATGAAAGTGCATTAGCTACATAACAACATTCCATTCAAGTAAAAAAAAATGTCTCTCATGGGCACTGACGCACAGAGAAGAATGATGGAAAAGCCACTCTCTTCCAGTTTAACATCTGGCGAATTCCACTGGGACGCAGCAGACAGGATAGAATCAGGAAAATAGAAGCATTCCAAGCTATTAGGCTGGACTTGTGCACACTGACGTAAAGTCCAGACCAAAACAAAATGCTAAGTGCTAATACGTTATTTGTGGAAATGTATGACCACCAGCTGGGGCTGAATGAATACACTCATTTTTCGAGGAGATGAGAATCCCATGCAGGCAGCAGCCTCACCTCCTGCTGCCGCCTGGACTCCTTCATTGCCTCCTCTTGCGCGCGACGCCACTCCTCCTCCAGCTTCTCCTGGTCGCGCTTGTACTTCTCCTGCTCACAGACAGAGGGGGCCATCGCAAGCCAGGAAATGTGGGTCAGATTAGTGTGAAAGGAGCTGGCAGGGGTGTCGGATTACGCTAGCTGTGCTACATTCTTGGGCGGTTTTGTCAAATTGCAGTTTGTTCTTTCATGGCAAAGCAGAGGGAGCTGATCAAACAAATAAGAGAAATTGCTTTGGTTGCAATTACTTTGGAGCTCATCGTCATTTCCTGGTGCCTTTGATCTTCAGTCCAACATCAGAAACAATTCCATTGGTATGTTGGTTTGATTATTTTTGACAGCTCAAAAATATATCACCTGAAATGGATACTTGCCTTGAGGGAGAAGCTATTTTCAGACAATAACACCCTCAGCACAGCACATTGATAGTAAGCTTTATCACAGTAAATCAGAAGTTCTCCGGATTTTTTTCTAACTATCTCTCTGAAGGTCACTGAACTGAAGTCAGCTGGGTAGGTATTGAGTGTATCTAGCAAATTAAATAATTAGGACAATTAAGCCAGTGCGGGAATTTTCCAAAGAGATTACCACATTACGCACAGCTGTTCTGCAGGAACTAGGCTAGAGACGACTGATCCACAGCTCTAAAAATAGGCTTTGGAATCTGAGCCCTTTCACAGGCATTGGAGGAAAACTGATGAAATGACGTGAAATATTTTGGTGTATGAGAGCACCAGTGACATCTCCATTTTCACCTGTAGGAGGCGCTCCTGCTCCCTCTGCCATTTCTCCTGTCGCCGGCGCTCATCTTCAGGATCCCACGACCAGCGGTTAGACGTGGTGCCGATGGAAGGGACCGGCAGCTAACGGGAGCGAGAATGGTTACATGACTTTCTGACTCCAGAGAGTGGCTACATTATTACATTACATTATTGTCATTTAGCAGACTCTCATACCTAGTGCAAGGGCTATAGTTGCACACATTATCCATTTATACAGGTGGATATTTACTGAGGAAATTGCAGGTTAAGCACCTTGCTCAAGGGTACAGCAGCAGTGCCCAAGCGGGCAATCGAACTAGCAACTTTTTAGTTATGAGTCCTGTTCCTTTACCACTATGCTACACAGCCATGAAGAATGTTGCATGACTTTCTGACTCTGTACACGCCTAATTGTTGAATGTTATGGTGCACCTAGAGGTTTTACTGTTATGATTATCCATTTACATAACAGCAAGGACTCAAAACTATCTAAAAGTCCCTGGAACTCATTAAACAATGAGTTTTTAGGAAACTGTCAGACTGAACATACAACACTGAGCGACTACAAAGTATGGGCCATAAAGAAACACTTTCCGTGCATCAAGGACTCTTTAGCACAGAATCCTCAGTTCCTTTTAAGAAGACTGAGGTGCTGAACATCCTCCTGTATTCTAATCACAAAAATAGTGTTCAATTCTATTATCAAAAGCCACACACCTGGGACTCTGCAACACAATGATACACCGTTCTGCATTGTCAGTTCCGTTAATTCATTTTTTTCCCCAGCACAGAGCAGCTGAAATTAATTACTCCTGCAGTGCATCCTCAGTAAGCCCTCCAGGGGGTGGGGTGTGGGGAATCATGCATTGCCACACTCTTCAGTACAGCACTATAAACTTGAAAGTAATATTGCTGGCAGGCCCAGTATTAAAAAGCAACACCCTGTTTATTTCAAATTAGAAATTCAAATGAATAACATTCTGAAACGGTTGACTGCTGTCATCACACAATTGTGGGAAAAATTAGGCAAACAAAGTAGTTCCTCACATTTATGTAGCAGAATGCAAGCACAATAACCCATAATTTCAGCTTATTTGTCTCAACACTGATAGCTCTTGTAAATAATGAACACTGCAATCTCCAAGAGGGTACTGCCTGCTACTCCCGTGCACAGAGAGTGGTTTAACTCTCTGAGACCACAAAACATGGTTAAAATACAACTGATGGCCACCAGCACATTGAGTGCAAGCTCACCAGGCTGCTGCTGACATGTTTGCTAGGGAACACCGAAAGGCATTCCATCCATACAAAAAGAATTATAAAAATGAGCAAAAACACAAGTATTGCAGATTAGAGAACATGTGATGTTGGCATGTGAATTAACACACAGGAGCTTGCAGAAATGATGAAATGATGGATGGTCTTCACTTACATCTGATATGGCAGACTCTGAACCTCCTAGAAAGCAAGAGAAGGTAGAAGAAATCAGCGCACTGTTTGTGACGCCCGCCATCAAAATCTCCAAATACACCTGCCTGTATGTCCAACAGAAAGCCCTGCAGTTCAAATACTGTTCAAATCAAGTCTGCATTATGTGTCTATTTCAGATTCCAGGTTGGTAAACTGACTGGAAACTTGATTTGAACATATATCGCTAGCAACTGCTGCACTTGCACATTAAAATATTTAAATATTTAACCCTGGCACTCGTTAATCCCCACATTCAAAGCTAATTTGCCAAACAACAAAAGAGTCATGCATCAACTGTCCAGATTGCTTCACAGCAACATGCAAAGAGGAAAACCAATATGCTGTAAAGTATAAATATGCAAACTACAAAACGCAACCAGATGGAAAGACACACCAGTCACTGAAAACATACTGCAACATGCAGAAGCGCTGGCCATTAGTATGCGGAGTAAAGGCCAGGGACATGCCCAGCACAGCATGCAAAGTGAAGAAGGTCTTGCACAATCTACACACCATATCAACATACCACATGTACGTGACAGACACATCCATGTGAGTCTAACCTGGCATATTAATTCAACCGCCTCTGCTTCTCCAAGTCAGAGTGAACGGAGGTGGACAGAACATCAGAATGACTACATATGTTGCTATGGTTTCAGACACGCCGTCCAGTAGAATGTTCAGAACTGTGGTATATGTTCCCACTAACAAAAGTATCTGTCCCCCTTTTGCCTGTCTAACCTACAGTACATTCATGTTAAAACAGGGATAATTTCCTTTAAAAGTATCACAAGTAGATGCAGTGTCTGACCAAACACATTTAATAATTTTGTCTGTGACTGAACACAACATACAAAATGAAGTGATGTGGTGTATAAAACCACAAGGAGAGCTTTCTTTAGCCCTCCGAACTCTACGATCATGTGATGAAACACCTACATGCAACACCTATGCATGTCTTGCTATATAAAGACGGCGTGTCGTTACTGTGGGTGACAGTGTAGCACTGCACACGTGACCCTTTACCACAGAGGTAGACCAGCGAACTGAACACAAGCCCTGCGGACCCTGAAGGGAGAACAGATGCATTACGTTGCTAGGTTACGTAAGAGGGCGGCAAGAGATGGAGGTTGTAGAGCCCAGCACCAGATAGAGCCCAGCCGGAGGCAGAGAAAAGCTCGCCATCATCGGTGTTCACCTGTACCCCCAGTCTTTACCTTGCTGCTCAAAAAACTCTGATCTCCTTTTTAAGTTTTTCAAAGAAATGGGCTCAGATTCTACACGAGAGATAAAGACATGGGAACAGAGAGGGACAGGAAATATGAGGAAGACAGGATGAGTCTACATGTCGCATTCAACTTAAACATCAACACAAGTCATTTCAGAACACTACTAGGCACTCATGATTTTTTTTTTTTTTTTTTTCAAATTTCTGTCTCTCAGATCAATAATGCTGATCAAATTCACACCACAGAACCGGCTGGCAAATAAACCAAGCATAGCCACCAAACAAATTTTAATTACATGTGCAAGGGAAACATTCGTTCTCATTTCTCATTCATGTTAATGCAGGCGGAGCGGAACACTGCTCTTGGCGCAATGCTAATTACCTTTGGTTTTCTCGGCCACGGGCTCATCACGGAAACCACCGTTCATGCCTTTAGATGCCAGATCCTGCAAAAGGGAGACCACACTCTGCACATTTACTAAAGAATTCTATACAATACACTTATAAACCGCCGACTTTTTAAGATCAAGGGGAGACAAGGAGAATAAAATACTATTAGAACTGGCTAGTTGATTGTGTGCTATGATGTGATTCCTAGCTATAGTTGAATTTTCCATATTGTGGAATGCATATTGGGGATGCTATATTCTTTGTTGTTGTTCGCTTGACCTCTGAGAGGTTGAATTAAAAAAATGACCAGATGTACTAAATTAAGTATAAAACAGGAACAGATGTAGTGTAGTATAGTACAGTATAGAATAGTATCATTTAGTACAGTACATAAATCTCAGGCCACAGTCTTTTGGAGGAATACTGGATAGAGTACTTCTATCCATTCAAACATGGAATTTAATGATTTGCAACAAGTCAACCACTGTCACATTATAATGACATCTGTGAATGTGATTCGTCTGTTGGTTTCCATTGGGTACTCACATTTGTAGGCTGGCTGCTGGTATTGGCTTTTTTCACAGTGGTTTCCAAGGGTGGCTGGGGAGTAAGTTCCCTGCAGGCATTGATGTACTTTTCAGGGGGACCTACAAGTGTTGGATCCATACTTGTCAGATTGATGGTCTTACGGCTTTTATATGGTAGGGAAGGTAGGTCTCTGTCCCAGTCTGAGTGACGCATGATGATGGCATAAAAACATCAGTTTCAAAGAGACACTGTTGGCCCCAATAATGGGGAATGCACGTTAGCGACACGCAAGTGCAAGGCAGAGAAGCCGTAGCTACAGTGCTACCATGGTTACTAGAGTAGTGGAGTGGGGACGACAGACAGACCACCTTCCCCAGCCATGCATGCTACATCTGACTAGACAACACCAGCTTTACCAACAGGATTACCCACACTGCAATGCTTCAAGCCTAACTGGTTGTAAATTTGAACACTTAGCCAGACATACGCTGTTTATGATACGACAATATTTCATTCAACATCTATATCACAGCCCTCCACTATTGGGCATGATCAGCCAGTGTGAGAGCAGTAATCTTGTTGGTAAAGATATACTCCAAAAGTACCACATCCTAACACCAGTTAAACTAAAATGGACCATATACAAATCTGAGAAACCAAGTTAATCCCGCGAAATACACACAGGTTAGAAAGACATGTTACCACCGCGGGGACCGACAGATGTCAGCAAACGGACACCCACATAATGATGAAAGGGTCACCAGGACACAGGGACACAATCCTTTCCAATTGCCTTCACTACAGTTCACCAGTGAGTTTCAAGAGTCACATGAAGTAAAGCAAAGAACATGCCACCTCAAAGCTTAAACATCTTCAACAGAATTAGATACTCCTCTAAGTACGGAGTAGGATCATTACAGAGGCTCTTTTAATTCAGAAAGTCTAAGTTAGATCCACACTGGGCCATAGCCAACTGGTTTCCAAATTCTTGTACTTGGACATAACCAATACTTCACCACATTTTTGCACAATGGTTTTCAGAGCATGTCCATGGATTCACAGCTCTGGGCTTCCCATCTTATGCATTTGATAGCACTTCCTCCTGGTGACGGTTTCATCTGGATATGCTCTGCATGTATGTATGGATGTATGGATGTAAGGGCTCGTGTAGAGAACAGGCTACAGAGCGTTCGCGAGGACCGCAGGCGAGCTCAGCTGACTTACGGTTCTTCCCGTGCCGGCGGATGTCCATCACCAGGCAGCCCTCCTGCAGGGCGGCGTCCATGCTGCCCTTCCACTGCTCGTAGCTCATCTCCGACACCCTGCGCCCGCTCACCGCCAGGACCTCATCGCCCACCTGCAGCTGGCACTGCTCCGCTGGGCTGCCTGCACGCCCACACACCAATCAGACCGCAACCGCCGGTCAGGACACGCCCACACAGGAGCCAGGAACGGTTACACGTTCTAATTGTGCCATTTAACACAGAGCCCGTGTGTGTGTGTGTGGAGTATCTCACTCGATAACCCCTCACTCCAACATACTCATCTACACAACAGATCTTTAAAGCGTATTTCTATTTCCTGCAACTTGCAACATGTCATCGGACTGCAATTTCTGAATACTATTTCAGTATTTCCAAGAAAGCATGTTCACCAGATATGCCCCTGACAGCACGTGTCCTACATAGGCATGTGCTGTAAGGAGGCAGCAGAGGGAGCCCACTGGAGAGGAGCATGTGAATTCTGATCATTCCTGCCACATATCTACCATTGAAATATCTGAAATAATTGGTGATGAGGTGGTACATTACGGGCGCTGGTAGGTTTATTCTGAGCTGAAGTTGGACTGAATGGATACTGAGCATGTTTTGAGGAATTGTTCTTTAACCCTTCCTACAGGGAAAGGAAAATGTTTGTCCTTTTGTGTTAAACATCCATGGGTGTCTCAGTAAGCAAGCGCATTCCAGCATCCAGAATTCCACTTTATTATTGCCTAGATATCATAGGGAATTGTGACCAGTATGTTATTCTCATGAAAGTTCTGTAACTACATTGTTATACTTTTATATTGTCATATTATATGTTGTACTTTTATGCTATTGACATCAGTTCAAAAGAACAAATGTACAAATAGAGATTCTCCATCGAACATGTACAGCTGGGAGAGAACATTAACATTTCTTACACGGTGTCATACAAGACCAAGCATTGCAGACTCAAAAGAGGGTCACCTGGCTGAATGGATTTCACAAAGGCACCAGTAGAGTCCCAGTTGGTCTGGAAGCCAAAGTCCCGACTGCTGTTCGGCTTCTGGTTCAGGCTGATCCTCATGTCACTGTAGCACTCCTGAAATGACAGAAGGTGACACCTCAGGATCCAGTGTCACTTGTTTCCTGTGGAAAACTGATCCACTCATCGTGCTAAAAGACTATGGGAGACCGAGCACTATAAATGTTCACAGAACCTTCCCTCGCATGGTCTTCACTGTTAAACAGGTATCTACTCATGGCCAGATTATGTAACACAAGACCTATAGCATAAAACATGCAATCCAGACCTATTGATCTTTTTGCCCATTCTAAAAATCTGGAGTTTGGTGGCAACAAATTCCTTATGTGTGTTGTGCTATAATGATCCAAGAGATGAAATGTGTCTTGTAAGTGTCTGCTTAAAAGCAGTGATCCAATTGCTCTCATCAGATCACATAATCTGGTGCATTTTATAACATGTTGGAAATACCTGGCATGAGAGCTCAGGATGGACTGAAAGGATGGACTGGTCACTCACCTGCACAGATTCACTCTCCAGGGCAGTGCTGGGGATGGACGCCGGCTTTGGCCCATCATCGCTGGACTGGGGAACAGACAGTGGGGCTGGTGAGGCTGGTTTCACATCCTCCTGCTGCTGCTGCTGTTCCTCCTCCTCGTCCTCCTCCTCTTCGTCCTCATTGCTGCTCTGTGCAGAGCTGCCCTGGGAGCGAGCCTCGTCCTCAGTCATGAACTGGCTGTAGCGGCTGGGGGCGGCCGGCTTCTGGGAATCAGTCTCACCGTTGAAGCGCTTGTATGAGTCGTCCAGCTGCAAAGAACAACAAAAAAAACTGTCCGTCTTTCCTCTGGGTATCGCTGAGAGAGTCCCTTGGGGGGGGCAGGGACAAACTGTTCTGGGATCCCAATGTCCACCTGAGGTTCATAAGTGTTGAAAGGATAACTTGGCAATAATCTCACTCTAAAACAGCAACACATGCGAAGTGCACGTAATCTGACTGCTCGTACAAATAGTTATATGAAGACTACTGACAGAGTACTACCCAAGCACATGGAGAACCTACCCAACAAATTCACCTCCAAGTTCCTCAATAAGCACTGCACTTAAAGGAGAGAGGATGAGAGTGTCCCGAGCTAACTGTGTAAGTGGTAAGTTGTACTGTGCGTCGGGCTGTTTCATTATTCACGAGAGCTGTAAACAGATCAGCTGGCACCAGGTAACTTAAGGTCTTCACGTGGAATGCAGCGTGCAGCAACATCCCACCCACGTGTGTTTGTGATTTGAGAGCTGCCTGAGCGAGAACCTTACCCAAGCAGAGCTACTCACCGTGTATGCTCTGGGCAGGGAGGAGATCCGGGTGGACTGGGTCCCAAAGGGCCTGGGTGTAACTACAGAGGTGAGGCGCGCGCTATCCGGTCTCTGGTAGCTCCTGGGGAGGGAGGCAGAAATTCGAGATACCCCTGGTTTTGTATCCGTTGAATTGTATCTGTAGGAAACGCTGGAGCTCTGGTCCTCCACCACCCTGCTGAAGGGACTCTTGAATTCAGGAGCTTTGATGATGGGAGCAGCCGGGCTCTCCTCTGTCTTGCTTGTGCTGGTTGGGCCAGCGAGGCCGACGCTGGTCGAGGCAGGGAGAGTGCTGCTGAACCGGTTGGTGGGAGTGGTGCTGGTGAGGCCCTCGAGGGCAGCGATGCTCTGGTTTTTCAGGGCGGTGCTGGTCTCGTCTTTGAGCACAGTGCTGGTCCAGTCATGTTCCTTGCTGTCAGTGGATTCAGGCTGAACAGTGCTGGTCCGGTCAGGCTCCTTGGTGTGATTTGGTTCGGACTGAACAGTGCTAGACCGGTCAAGCTCCTTGGTGTCAGGGGGCTGCACAGTGCTGGTCTTAGAGGGTAATGGAGAGGCAGCCCTCTGGGTGGTGGTGGTGGTGGTGGTGGTGCTGTCGGTCTCCGGCACTGTGGGGAGGCCCTTGTCCTCCGGCACAGATGCTGCAGACGGAGCTGCAGCTCGCTCTGCAGAGATGTAGGGGGTGTCCACCGTGTAGCTGCGGGCCAGCAGAGTTCGGGTGCGGGGTTGGGGCAGGGGCGCAGACGGGGGCTCGGAGAACACGTCCATACTGGCGGAAAAGGCATTGCTTTCCCTGCCTTGCTCTCTGCTTTCCCTGGGGAGTGAAACACGGGAGGAAAGGGGTGTGAGTAAGCACTAAAATATCAGATTACACTTTCACCTGAGGCAGGGGGGACAAATAGTGGAGTGATCATTCAGAGTTGCAGCACTTTCTCTGAGAAACCAGCAGGAATTAACACACACACACACACACTCGCATATGACTTTCAATTATGAGCAGAAAAAAACATCCATTCATTTTTGAGAAAGTAACATGCTGTATGCAAAAGAGTAGGGTTTTCTGTTCCCTGTGAAAAGGTTCACCTTGGCTCTTTTCACTCACACACCATTCTGCAGTTCAATGAAATGCATGGCTTTTTCAAAGATTTGCACAGAGACGGCGCCGGGTGCGACTTTACCTCTCCTTCTGCATCTCTTTGAAGGTCTTGGACCTCCTGCTGCTCCCGGAGGTCATGAGCTCAATCTGCTCCCGCTCCTCCTTCTTCTTCATGATGTCGGAGTTGACGCTGCGGCGGCGGTTCTTCCACTTGGTGAGGTCCTGGGGACGAAGGAAAAGAGAGCTTAGCCTCCATGCCGCCAGCCCCGACGCCCGCTCGGAAATGGGCAGCCAGAGGACCTCTTTCGCAGGTGTCCTACTTCTGTCTGCTCCACACCTCCAGTCCCGTGTGAATTGGGTCCTTATCGTGACCTAATTTAGGCTTTAAGACAGAGCCTGACAGCAGGGCACAATGAATGCCTACAGCCTTAGAAGATAGATAGCCAGATAGATAGCCATCTGATAAGCTGGGATTCATTTACGGTTACTAAGCCAGACTGATGCTGTAACTCTGTCCATTTTAGGGTAGGTTTATGGGAAGGTTCTTTTTAAAGTGTTTTTAGGTTCATGTGAAGGTTCTAATTCTAGGGAAGGGACCTCCTTAAAAGAAAGTGGGCTTGGGCTGGTGCGTTGGCCTTCAGATGGCTGTTTATTTTCAGGCCTACACTTTGTCCCCTGGCAGAACACCAGGAGCAAGGGTTCCCCTTTCCCTGGGGAAACATGGGCATTTTGTTCTGTTTATCTGAAACATGCTGTTTATTTCCCTGCCATGTATACCGTATCAAAAGGGAATTAATCTATGTGGCAGAAATGCAGCATTATTTCCCAGGGATATCAAATCCAGACCATTGCATTCTATTGGACATTTTCACACAGCCATCTGATATTTGCTTTCTAGGCCGAAACAAACTCAAAAATGTCAATCCCCAATTAGAGTGCATTGGGACCACCTCCAGGAGTCTATCAGATCAATATCACAAGTTAACTTTAGGTAGGGCTTGAATAGTGTTATGCTCACACTCACTGGTCTGGTTGTTAGCCTGGTCTGACACTGTTGTTTATTCAACTTGAATAGATACACTTATGTTCTGCTGTGCTGGAAGTCGCTCTGGATAAGAGCATTTGCTAACTCTCCTTCCACCAGAGATTTCCTCTGGCCTCAGTCACCCCCCCCCTCCCTCCCCCCAAGGCGGCCATAACGGCAGACACACTCACATCCTGCCACTTGTCCTCGTTCTCCTTCACCTGGGAGCGGATCTTCTGCAGCTCCTCATAGCGCACCTGCCGGAGCACCGCTGGATCCACAGGGATGTCACTCATGGACTTGCTCCTGTAAAGACAGTGAGCGGACGTCACAGGCTAATCTTGCAGAGCAGCGCCCCCTTTCTTCTGGTGGTGCACTTACACATGAGCATATGCCAAAATCAGCACCCATCGTAAAGGAGTCAGGCCACCTCCTTTAGACAGGGATGATCTTGCCAGTAGATGAGCGAAAACTCTCTGTTCAGCAGAAGCAGACCAGCTGCCTGGCCTGTCCAGGCACTTCCTTATAACTGAGCTCTGTATCCTACATGTATCTGCTGCACTACAGCACCGAATGACATCCATGCCCACATTCAATCTAAATGCAGAGCTCTGCCTTTAACTTTGAGAAATTAATTTACGCATTAATTTAAGCATGAAAACCACTGAAGAAAAAGCAGACATTTAGGTCATAATTGTGGCCTGAATGTTTTTCTATCATTGCATTAATACATCCACTAACCATTGAGGGCACCTTAATTAAAGTAAGTATTCACTGCCATCTAAAGAACACAGTATCTAGTGTGGTAACTACAGCTTCTGCTTTTGTCTTGGAGAGCACTGTGCCTCTAATTCTGTAGCATGGGGGCTGTTCAAACTGTAAATTCTGGCATTCATATTTGCAGTGCAGCAGAGAACATTCAGATAAGGAAGTTTCTGAATTCTAACAAACCAGCGGCTTGCTTTTGAAATGTGAACACATTATTAAATATTAACCAAATGGCACAAAAAAGACAGCGCAAACAGAGAATGTTTTCAGGCTTTTTCAGCCAAGCATAAATATACATAAACATGTCAAACGCAGCTTAGCAAAATATGCCGAGACAGGATAAAAATGCGCTGCAGCGGACAATGTGTTACACGTTAGCCATCCGATAAGCGCACAAACAGAAAAAAAAAACTGAAAAACAAACTAACAAACAAACAAGTAGTTAGGTGGCAACAGCACTTTCAGCTTTAGTCTTTTTCAGAGGTAAACTTACCTTCTGTGGAGAAACACAACAATTAATCAAGCTGCTGGGTACCCATAACCATCTCCTGAGGCCGATGTGCTTCTGTTCTTACACAACACGTTTTACTTTGATATTATTATTGGATGGATTACACAGCGAGAACATGGTTGCTAGAGTTTGTTTTTCTGCTGTAACAGTGGCGTACGCCTCCCCCCCCTGCCCCCACGTCCCCCCCACATCCCCCCCCGGGATTCACACTGCAAAATACACAGCCACGTGCGCACCAGCAGTCAGCAGTGAGCGAGCCAGCCAGCCAGCGGATCTAAACAAAATGCACAGGCAGCAGGGCAGAGCGGACGCAGACGGACGCAGAGCTGCGCGCAAAAAAAAAAAAAAACACAAACGCTTGGCCTTCCAGGACCGGAGATCAAACTCACCCGTCGTAACCTGAGCGCTTCTGGAGCAGTCTAGGAGACCAAAGAGAACCACAGACAAACCAGGTCACATTCGGGGTGGCCGAGCGCCTTTGCTTTCGTTTGGATCAGTGGTTGGTTGGATTAGAGCGGTCACAAAAGGAGGGGTGTTTGCCCAGTGTGGGGCAGGGTCAATGGCATCTCGTCATGATTAGTACCTTAGTAAAGAGTCAGGCGTCACTCCAAGCAAACATAACAACAGCAGCACCAGGCACTCCTGACTGGGTTTCACATTCCTTTTGATGAACACCTTTGTGTGTGTGTGAGTGGCAGCCATCACACCTCCGAGGCACACTGTGCAGATGGATGGGTGTTCACACGCAGTGTGTGTTTGACAACAACACTTGGAGGTGCAGACAACAATAGGCAAACTGGATCTAACTTGGATGCCACTGTACTTCTTAACCTCTCACAACCACTGGTAGATGCATCTGTATACGGTAAATGCCTTTGCTTTTAACTGACTGAGTGACAGTAAAAGAATAATTCAAATGCGCTTGTTGAGAAATAACTGTTGCGAAACCAGCCCTCAATAGTCAGCTACCCCAGAGTGTTAACACTGCCATCAGCCAACAATCCCAGGCATGATGCAAAAAACTGAACTCATAACACGGCTCCAGCTTCACTGAGCATACTGCCATCTCCCATGACGCATGTGTCTATCTAACCCTGGTTGGTATGGTTACAGTGACCGCAGGATCAAAAGGGCGGGTTTAAGGTGTTACTATGGACATCTATAAATAAAAACAGGCTGGTAACAACCTTCACATAAACACATGGCAGTGGGGAATTTCAACCAGCAGTATAACATGCCATGTACATACACAAGAAGCAATCCATGCCTAACACTTGGCTCAGGTACTGATACGAGCCCCCTGACAGCGGAGCTTCAGTTACACATGGATATTAGTCACCCTTAAAGCTTGCATCACTTCTTTGGTGTTGCATTCCTGTCTTTTCAAGTATGTGTGAATTCTCCTTTGCAGAGGAGGGAACATGAAGACCATCCCGTTTGAATGTAGGTGCAACTCTGAGAGGCAGCCTTCTCCAAAAGCATTTATCACACATGCCAACTGCTTTCAAGCCCGTTCCATTTTTATTAAGCACTAGTACAATTTTAACTCATGTCACAGGCAAAGTTCATCCTTATGCAGAAAAAAAAGAAAAATAAAAACAAAACAACAACACAAAAAAAAAACATTTCGTTCGATCTGATGATCAACAAATGTTTTCACGCTATTTTGGGCATGGCAGAAACTAAAGTTCCCATGTATTTCTTTCATAAATAGTATGTTAAATAAATTATGGATAGTATCATAGCATTCACTGTATGCAAAGCCTGTCTCTTCCTCACAGAGATGAGGCTGGCTA
Source organism: Megalops cyprinoides (assembly GCF_013368585.1). Classification (NCBI taxonomy): domain Eukaryota; kingdom Metazoa; phylum Chordata; class Actinopteri; order Elopiformes; family Megalopidae; genus Megalops; species Megalops cyprinoides. The sequence continues at coordinate 22,907,654 of NC_050593.1, forward strand.
CAGACAGCCTACAAAATCCCTGTGGAAAGAGCTTTGTCCAGGTTCAGGAATTATAAACAGCAGCAAACTATTGCACACTCATGTTGTGCCTCTCTACCACCATTTATCCCCTCATTAAAACTAACATGGTAAGTTAATTAAACTTACTGGAGAACTAAAGTTAAACTAACATGGGGGGCTCTTAACTGGTAAATTCATTGTTAGTATTTAGTGTTATATAGGAGTTATTCAGATTCTACTGAGGTTGACCGTTGGAAGCAAAGTTTGGTTGTTTTTATCACCATGACGGTGTAACAGTGAGTTATGGTACGCAAGATAGTCTACCACCTCCCACCGCCTTTGAAACACTTAAAAAGTGAAAAGATATAAACCTGGTTTTTGTAGACCTTTGACTGTAAAGTCCATCATTCATAAACTGCATATGCTGCATGCAATTTAAGGCACTCCAATATCAGACGTTAAAGCATGAAGTAGAAATTCTTTGGTTTAATCACGCATGGAATAATAATTTTTAAAAAATCATATCAAGACAACCTGGAGAGTGAGAGAACGAAAAGACGCGGATGCAGAGCCAGCCATTCCTTAGAGTTCAAAAACCTAACCTCTCCACCATCAGCCTCTTCTTGTATCTCAGACGGCTCGCCTCCCGGATGGCCTGCCACTTGAGCATGTCCCCCTCACTGCAGGAGGAGGGAACGGAGGGGGCGAAGGGTGGACCCGCCCCTTGGCGAGGCCCCGCCCCAAACTTCCTGAGCAGCATGTCATCAGTTTTAGGATGCCCCTCCCTCTTCCCGCCTCCTCCGGCCTCCTCTTCTGGAGTTGGGGGGCAGGGCGAGCACAGCAGCCTGTCTCGGAGTTTGGCGGGCAGGGCCCAGGGTTCGGGGATGGGCACAGCATTGTAAGTGTCGGGATCGCCAGAGAGAGGCCGTTTCTCTTTGCCGGTGCTGACCTTTCGAAAGAGCACGTCGTCTCTCTGAACGTCCGGGACGACGGGCTTGCCCCGTCTGGGCTGTGTGACGATGGTGAAGCCAGGCTCCGCAGCCGGACAGGGGCCCGTGCCGCCCTCCGGTTTCAAGCTGACGAGATCCACGCAGCTGTGGAAGGCCTTGGTTCGGCGGGCGAACATGTCGTCGTTCTCCAGGTCAGGGAGGATGTCATAGGAGTCGTGAGCGTGCAGGGGCCCTAGATAGGGACCACTCTTGCACCTAACGAGTCTGGGGCCGGCCGAGGGGTCGGGCCTAGCCGCGCCCTCTCGGGGGTGCTCTGAGTGAGGGAGGTCTGTGTACGGCTGTGAGACCGTGTGTGGTTGCGTGCAAGTGCTGAAGGAGGGCAACAGGAGAGAAGAGCAGAAAAGCGTTTTAAGTGCAGGTAAAGCAGAAAACCAGAGCAGAGCCAAGGAGAGAGAGGTTCAAAGATTTAGAAGAAAAAAGCCTTTGGTGTCATTTATGCATAACGATAGCTTTAAAATCCTTACTTCAAAATTAAAGCATTTTATTTTAAAAGCTTAGCATGTCGTGGCACGCATAGTACATATATATGGTACACATATGTACTGAGGTATGTCAAAAGTATCTGCAACATCCCTTTTTGTCAAAGCACTATATATTTACATGTTACCATTGTCAGACTGTATTCTATTCATCCAAGTCATGGACCAGAAAAGTGCTCGTTAGAGAATATTAGTTCAATACTATCATAAGATTAGAGTGTGCCGGGGTCAGCTCTACAGTAGCTGTGTTTTTAGGAGGGCTCTCCTGTCCTTTCATGATCGTGTAGCGGTATCGACCTTTGAGCCACGGGGGGTTGGGGGTGGGCGGAGCCTTCAGGAGCGTGTGGGTGACTAGTTGGCTTGTCAGACTGTGCCGGGGGAGGTGACGAAGGTGCGAGCCAGGGACTGACATCGCAGTCCGAGTCCTCGGACGACGAGCCCGACTTCTTTTGGCTACAGCCAGGAGACAGGGTGGACAGACAAAGGTGCAGAGAAGGGAAAGAGAGAGAGAAAGAGGGGGATCAGAGGAAGGGGGGAAGAGGAGAAGAGAGACAAGCCATGCCTGACTGCAATACTAAACCACCAGAAGGGAAAACAGTATGAGCAAAAGTGAGCATAAGAGATTAGAATTACATGCATTCACCGAACCATAAAAGAATACAATCCCTCACCAAGGCGGCATACACAGATCTGAGAACACCCTTACTGAGAGGTAAATTAAGAGATGTAGGGCATTTAAGCATTGATTTACAGAACAGGTGAGGACAGAGGAGAGTGATGAGGGGCTATCATGCAGGTGTGTGCTGATTATTTGAGATGTGTGCATTGGGTTTGGTGTGGCTGTGTAATGACTGATGGATACCCCCTATTCCCTCCCTGACTCAGGACAAACCTGAAGCCCTGAATCTTCTTGTACCAAGGCCGGCGCTGGGAGCCCAGCTTGATCTTGTGCACGTGCACGTCCTCCTCGGGAGTCCAGAACTTGGGCAGGAACTTATCGTAGGGCACGTTCATGGAGGCCTGCAGGCTCAGGCCCACCTTGCGCGTGTAGAGGTCGTCCTGAACGGGGTCGGCGTAGCCCGTTTCGCTGTCGTCCTCCTCAGAGTCCTCGTACAGCTCCCTCAGCAGGATGTCCCGCGCAACGTCCTCCCGTGCCCTGCCGGGCTGCGGGGGCGGCGACGCGCGGCTGCTCGGGAGACAGCCGACTGTGTGAGCGACAGCGCCTTCCCCACGCACACACACGCACTCCAAGCACAGAGCAACGAACCCAACGCATGCCCTCTAAACACAATCTCCAGGAGGAGCACACAGTTAGTGGAAGGCACAACAGAACCAAAAAAAAAACCAAAGGCTCTGTGGTAGTAACAGGGTACCAGTGGGAAACTAAATGGTATTTTCCCTATCTGGGACTCTGGTAAAATTACACAGAGAACAAATAAAAGTAAACCAACCAACCGAGTTACGGGCAGCACAGAATGTAAAGAACTGAGGGCTCTCTGTAAGGCAGTAAGGTAAACACAAGCGCGCGTCTCTGGCAGGTGTCTGACCTGGGGGAGGCCAGCGTCTGCCGTGGAGCATTAGAGACAGCGACCAACGGCCGGGGGGCTCTCGTGACTGGTCCCGCCTCCAGCGGGCTCATGGGGAGGGCGAAGTTGGGCGGAACCACGGGGGAGGGGCTGCGGAACCTGCGGCTGGCCAAGTCGTCCAGCACCAGGTCTGGGTCCGGCCGGTCGGCGTCCGAGTCGCTCTCACTGTCGTACTCGTACGGCCACTGCGGCCAGGCTGCCTGCGGGGTACTCTGTGGGCCATGCCCATTCTGAGGGGAGGGGTCTGTACCAGTCCCGCCTCCACTGAGACCAACGACCAACAGCAGTCAACAACCGCACAAAAACCAACAGACAGCCAGCATGAGGTGACGCGCTTTCAAGCATATTTTACGTGTCAGCAGTGGGCATGAAACTGATGTACATGTAACTGTATCCGAACAGGAAACTTCCCCAAAATTTTGGTGGCAAAGCATCCCTCCATTAGCCAAGGAAGCAGTTTGCCTTCCAGGAAAGTGAAAATTAAAACCGGTTAAAAGCTAGTTTCCCTGGAAGAACAGTGGTTAATTTTTTCAGTAGTGAAGCGGGCTTAAAATGACATCCAAGCGATTGGATGACAATTCTACATGTATGTACGAAGACATTAATATTCGCCAAACATTGCTTTTTACATAAACCCAGAACAGCAACAACTGAGAGCAGAACAGGCCTAGAAAGCCAGGCATTACCTGGTGAAGGTGCCATCCTCCTCTGTGTACATAGGGCTGGCCCAGCTCCTCCTGTTATCCTCGTTCCGCTCGGCTCTTTTCTTTCGCAGTGGTGCAGGGACGTAGCCTGATGGCTTGTCCTTGCTGGGGAGGAACTGGTTGAACTGCGCGGTGGCTTTGGGCTCGATGACTAGCGAGCGACGGTAAGTGATGGAGTCCTTGTTGTCCGTCATCTTGAAGCCCAGCTCTGCTTCTGCGTCACTGCCACAGCCTGGGGGGGCAGAAAGAGGGTGAGGGGGTGGGGTAGCAGGGGTGAAGGGGGCCCCCCGGTCCGCCTGCCCCGTGGCGCTGGGGCCCCGGCGCAGATCCTGCTGCACAAACAGTGACGCCACCTTGATGGAACACGGAGCATTTTCGTTTACAGGCCTGCACGGAATGTTCCAGAATGTCTCACAGAGGTGAGCGTGGACAGACCTGCTAATTGTGGGACATTTCGTTCCCCTGTCTTTGGACAAGCGTCAGTGGAAAACAGCCTTTATTACTGGCGGCTAGGTGTCATTTTGAGCAATGCCTCAACGCAGACAGATAAGCGGTTCCTTCGGACTGTAAGGGTATGAATGCCTTAAACACAGAGCGATACAGTACACCATATCATTTAATAACAAAACTATTTATATACAATAAAAAAACATTCTAAAACTTTCTAAATATCTGTCTGAGCATGTTGAGATAAAAGGTGAATTTGGTGAAAGCTCATTACAAAGCATTGTTATATGAGCAGCAATATAGTGCGGTAACTATAATATAGTGGTGGCTATGTTACAGCAGCCAACCACTAGAGGGCATTACGCAATTACTTTTTCCAAAAGTAAAATCCATGTCCCTACTTTAGAAAATGGATCAGAAACCTAGAAACACTAAACCACTTATGGATAGTATTTTGGAAAATTATGTCTTTACCTCTCATTTGGATAGCAACTGAAGAGACTTTCAGACTAAAAAACACCATTTTCAAACATTAAAGACAGCCAAGATACACTGTCAGATGAGAATGAGATATTTTATATATATTGTACATGTAAGGTACATTTGCTATCAGGGCAGGAATCATGTTCAGAACTGTTCAAAGTGAGTGACTTTCATTCAATAATTAAAACCTGGTGATGTAATAAACCTGAAATGAGTGCATGCCTGAGGAAATGCAGCTGCCCATCCCTTAACTTGGAAAAGGAGAGTGTTGCAAGCTGCTCACAGATCAAAGGCTTCTGTGGATTTGATCTCCGTTCCAAAACTTACAGGAATCGTTCTCATCAAACAGTCATTGTGCAACAGATCAGGAAGGCCTCCGCAGAGACTCGCCCTGTCAAGTGTTGGTTTTTGCTGCTTCGTCTAATTTGGTTGCTGCATAGAAAAATAATCTGATCTACTGTATCAATATTGAAATAACGACGCTGAATTATATCATAACAACGCACAGCGGGTCCGTAGCAGTCTCCCCGCTGCTCAGAGCAAACATGCAGTTTGGTAGCATTATTTAATGGGCAGTATGAAACAAAGCTACACAATACCATTAAGGGGACAGATGGGTACAGACTCCCATGTTCCAATGTAGCCAGAAGCAAATTCCCTTTGCTCTAACTGTGATGTCCTCCACAGCAGACCCACAACAAACACCCAGCGGATACTAATATTCAACAGAGAACAGATTTTGTCTTTGACTTCAATAGACCTATTCAAGCAGGCCCCTTGAGGCCTGTAAACAGGTCAGACCTGAAGTGAACCGAGTGCTACCGACTCATGTCTCTGTTTGCAAGCCATGACACTGTTGTCTTTCCTGTCTCTCTGACAGGTACCTCACCCACAACCCCACAGCGTTGCTCCCTCCAGCAGGACTGGGGTGGGTCACCAAGTCACAGCATGCAGTTGTTAGCTTCTGCCACCTTCCATGCAAATCACCAATTACAGATCATTTACAGATTGCTGGTGGCTGGACTCCTTCATATATCTGTCAGTAAAAGCATCCACTAAACTACTCTTGCAGATTACCATCAGAAATACCCTCAGAAGAACGAGCTCTCTGAATAGCACTGTGCAGCCGACTGAGGGTGTGAAATCCATTTTGCCTCCACTAAACGGATCTGACAACATTCTGGGAGAGGGCCCCTACCTTCACTGCTGCCTTTCAGAGTAACGTCTGAAGAGATGCTCAGCGTCCTAGACTCCACAGAGTCTAAACTGTCAAGAGAATCCTCTCTCCTGTGACCAGTCTGCAATGGGAACAGCTCCTCTTTCTCGTACCAGCTGTCGCCGAACCCGCTGTCCCTGACGTTGCCCTTCAGACTGGCTGAATCTTCGAGTGCCTGAGGAAGAGGAAGAAGAGGATGTCAGTGCTTGAAGGGCACTCGAAGGGCCTCCTCTGATCCATGATACCAGAGTGCACAAATCCATTTGCTCTGCCAAGCCATCACTCCATCAAGACTTCACTGTGTTGACAGTGGAGGTAAACATATCAGAGCATGCTGTTCTGTAGTTTTTCCTCTGAAAGGTGACTCCTAACTTTGGGGATGCAAAAAAATGGAGAAAATGGTATTCACTGCTGATTCATACACATCTGCGCTAAGACTATTTGCAGAACATAAGAACAATTAAAGTTCAGAAAACATTTTGGAGCAATGTGCTTGATCTCCGTCTGTTACACACTAAGGCCACTAATAATGTATGTTAATCCAGACACCGTAAAAGCAAGAAAAAATTCCTGCAAATTCAAAATATTAAAATATAAAATGTAATGACACGACACTGATTAAATGCTTGCATATATAGCAAGCACACACACAACACACACACACTGCTACATTTAAATAAGCATTTATCACTGAGCTCGACACTAAACTGTGTGAGAGTGGAAATCATTATGACGGGCAAACTGCTGAGCCCATTACCAAACCTCCACTGCACTGGCCAGGTGTAGGATGTCTGCGTGCGAGGCATCAGCGGCAAAACATGCACACCGGGGTGCGAGGGGCTCAAATATCACAACACACCCTGCATACAGCAACCCCGGCCACTCGGGCTGCCGCCGTGGCCAATTAGGGCTTGCGCAAAGCAAATCGGATTTAAATACCTGAGCGAATGAATTACTTACGACTTGGCGTGTAGTTTTACAGTCTGGGCCCTGTGGGCCAACAGGAAAAATCCGCCTCCGTCTTTTAAGCGCATACTTCAAATGCCACAAAGGATAGAGACATACTGAGCATGCACCGCGGGAGAAATAATTTGAGGTAATTTCAGAGGATTTCACACAGTTGCTGGTGTACCGGGATTACACACGTAACTGCTTATCAACATAAGCCACTTAAACCCAGATGACTCACAGGCTACTAACAGTATGTATACAGTAGGGATTCCACAGAAAACGTGCACTCACTTACCTTCGAAAGCGCTAGGCCTAGTAATCCCTCAAACGCCTTCAGGTTTAGGTAAGGTCCATTATAGATGGGGTCAACCTGTGCCTTCCTGCCCAGCCAATATATGGTTATTAAAACCTGAAAGAGAGAAACATAACTGAGCAAAAGTAATATTTTTATGCATCTCGTGTATGTGGTAGTATGTGTAACTTGGGGAAAAAGGGGTGGGGAGCCCTAGCTGATATTTAGATGGGAGTGACTTCTAGACTATTGCTCAAGCTGTTTACTTGAACAAGGCAAATTACATTTCTGTCAGCGCAGCACAGACATAGCAGGCATTTGAATTTATTGACCAGCTTGTTTTCTCATTGTAATTTCCTCATTCAACGCATTGTTAATACTGTCATTGGAGATCTCTCTAAGCCTTCAGAACAACTATTAGGCAATGTCATCCAGCTATTCAGAAGCGAAGATATTTCAATACAATGCTGTTCATATTTAGCCGTTTTTATTCTGGACAGCTGTGCCTAGCTCTGCACTGAACGTGTGGGCGGGCAGCGGGGGGGGGGGGGGGGGGGGGGGCTATCTGTTGGCCCATGGTGCAGACAGGCCTTTGTTTCTGTGTTCATCCAGAACCCTCTACCCCTCTCAAAGAGCAGTGTGCTGATCAGGTACAATACTGACAGAGCACTCACAGCAGACAGAGCACACCAGTTTCTGCAGGGGGGAAAAAACACAGTGTTTTCCTGTGGGTCAGCACACTGTCACAGATTAATAAAACAGAGGTGTCTAAGATGGTCAGAGGGGGAGAGAAATCTGTCAATCTCCTTGTTCTGACCTCCTGGGGTGAGGCAAACTCTGTTGATGCTACAGAAAATTCTACAGAAAATTTGTTTTACTCTGTGCTCTGGTCTGTCTACAGGCCAGAATCTCTTTTGTCTCTGTCATAAAATTATATTGCAGTCAGTGTGCACCCAAATAACACTTCTCCAAGTAAGAATAAATTGCAAAGTGCAATGCTTAGATGAGCCTTGCAGATTATGGGTCTACATCCTGAAGGTTTGGGAGGCAGTCTGCTGTAATGAACACACAGACACAAACACAAACAAACACACAGAGGTACAAAGGTAGACACAAACACACATGAATGCGGAGACACAATGACAAACAAACACACAGAGACACACGCATGTCATGTCTACTTACATTCTTCAGCCTCCTTTTGGTCTCTTCCTGTCTGCAAAGAGAGGAGAGTTGTGTGTGATTAATCTCGTATAGCCTGTAAAAATGGCAATAAAAGAATGGCAGACATGTCCCTCTTGTTTCCACACTGAAAATACTAGAAAGTGAGAGCACAATCTCTACTGCAACCCCCCCCCCCCCCTCTTCCCGACACCCCCTCACAAAAGGCCGTGCTCTCTGGACCGGACAGCTGCGCACATCTCCAAATTCCTCCCCTCTCACACGGGACAGAGCGGGCCACTGCCTGCCGCTGCCAGTCAAAAAAAAAACAATTGGACCGGTGCTACCGATACAGCATGCTGCCTTCAGATACCCAGACGGGCCTTCGGTACCATTCCACCTCAGCCAGCTGCTGACCAGCTCCCAGTATCACTGATAAGATGCAAGGCAGTCCAGCTGACCACAACTTCCCCACTCATGTTCCCACTTTCTCATATTACTGTAATACTTTTTGAGTGATGCGACTGTCAGTTGTATTGGCATTTTAACTCAGTACTGTTTGGGTAAGGACAACATTAATGTGAAATTCGTTGTACATACTGTTGAAGAATTTGATTCTGTTTTTTGATACTTTGTACAAATAACATTTTTGACTGGGAAATAGTATTCTATAATATTCTAATATGATAGAGCCTTTGGGCTGCATAGCATGGTTTATGACAGGTAGTAAATACCAAGACCATAAAAAAAGATAATCGGTCTTTGAAGGGAAAAGGCCAGAGATTAAATGGATTTTCTCATAACCTCCACTTACTAAACTTGATGCACTACTTTCTGAAAGGATCTCAAAGTAAAAGTGTGCGCGGACCATAAAAACTGAATCCCAATCCCACCCGAACTTCCCACTCCAATACCCATATCGAACTCTTTCATTCCCAAACCTAGCCCGAAGTTGAATACTGTTATTTGTTACCCAACTGTGCCTGAACCTTTCCTTTACTCAGTTCAGCAGATTACAAATTCCAAATATTATATTAAACGTCTCCTTTTTGATAGAACACAGTGCATTAATAGTGTGTTAATATGGTTTTGTACAAAATAAATAAATACCACAGCATATAATGTTCAGCTGCTAAACAAATTGACGTAATGCAGTCTGTCCTTGTTGGGAAAACAGTGCACTATACACTGAAAACAGTTAAGCATGTCCAAGTAAACAAATAAAAATGGGAAGACTCAGCTCAACGGTTCAAGTGAACAAACTGTCCTTTTTTGGGAAAACGAGGGCACTTGGTTGAAAAGTTAGTACATACATTAAGCAAATAACTTAATCCTCCATTCAAGCATGATGTTTGATAAAACTTACACTCCCTTTGAGTAAATGTCATTCATTCAAAATGAAATTTTACCCTGGATTTTAGACAGCTGTGCATTCAAATTCTGACATCCAGAAACACAGAGTCTGTCCTGGCCCGAACTCGACATGTTTTGCCGAGTTCCATGTGTGCACAAGACTTAACCTCCAAGCTTTCTGATAATAAATGTGGTTCCTCCGTCAAACAAACTGCCCATAATATTTCAGTAATTCCATTCCAACTTCCGCAGTATTGTGCGGCTTGGCCAAACCACTGGACTGCAAACAGACAGTGGCTTCTATGCCTAGCTGTCAAACAAAGCTGCACTGCCTTTGTGCCAGTAACCTGGCTGCCTGCAGCAATTCCTTATGCAAAAAAAATCAGCCATCCATTTTAAACAGGCTCTCTCCGCCCTGAAGGCCTCTGTAATCCTGATAATGAGCCGCAGTAGGGCCAGTGGTCATGAGAAAGCGTGAGATACCGCCGCCTGTCTCTACGCAACACATTCCTCGCAGGGAAGGGTAATACAATCGTGCCACATGCCTCGATCCAGGAGCGCTTTTAGTATCTGGTTGCCCCTGCATTCCACAACACTTGTGCAGCTGGGAACACCTGCTGGGAATGCGCAGAACATTCTGTTCTGACACCTGAGTCGCAGTGATGTTCTGGCCGCCTTCCTCTCAGGTCGAGATGCGGCCTGAAAGCCTGTGAAAGAGCGGCCTGAAAGGCTCTTGCTAGGTGGAGGCGAGGCGCCCTTTAAACTGAAGCTGCCCGAACTAGGGGGGCTCCAGCACAATGGGGGACCTGTCTGGCGATGACAGAATGAAATGATGCAAGTTCAAAACCATGAGCCGTTAACATGTGAGCTGAGTTGCATCAAGAGAGCGGTTGCTGAACCAGAGCTCAGCAATTTATGAGTACCATAAAAAGAAGAAAAAAAAAAACATTCTGCTTTCTGGTGTTGGAACAAAGTCCACATTTATGGCAAAGCTGGAAAGGGAATTTTGGGAACAATCTGCTACAACCCATGTTACCTAATGGCAGATTATGAGGGTTGTTACTGCCTAAGGACTCTCTTGGGAATACAGGATCAAGGAGGCTATTCTAACCTATGAGGCCTAAGGGTTGTACTGTAACTCTATAAAATCAGCAGTTAGCAAGAATAAAAGAACAATGTCAAAACATCTATTCATAAATACTTATTTTCTGTTTGCTTTCTTTCATCTGTCATTAAGATCAAAGTAGGACTTCAAACAAAGCCCCTGTTATTCTAAAATGAATAGGTCTATACTCCAATATGCTAAAATGTTAAGTAAAACTACTACTGGCAATAACATCGCCCCTGGAGTCAGTTTGCTTCTTGCCTGTGGAACCTTTTGACTACAGACCTTTTGTCTCTTGTTCAAAGTTGTGACACACCAGTCACAAATAGTGAGCAGAAGCAGTCCCCACCCACCCCCCCCATTTACAGTACAAGTAAAAGTCTAACTGCTTTTTTTGCACCAACACTATTATGAGGCGCGGGGGGGGGGGGACACATCTGAACTACTCAGCTGATCTCAACGATCGCAGTTTTGTTATTTTCTGAAAATTGCAACAGATGGCGAAGGGCACAAACATACTATAAACATTTATATTTTAATGTGGTGGATCAAACAATGTGCACATTTTTAGCACAGACCATTTCTGCAACTAACTGCAAAAATAAACAATTCCCAAATGACACCCTTTAAATTTCCATGAAAATCCATCAAAACAAAACTGTATGTGCAGCAATACTCTCATGTCCAGTGTTAATGTACTGTAGTCCACCAGAAAGCAAATTCCGAGCCAAATCGAAACTGGATAAAACAGACAGCAGATGGACAAAGAACCAGCTATTACTGCCTACACCAGGCACTGTTTGGCGAGGTGGGACTGGGGACTATTAAAAGAAATAAAACATTACAGTCCACCCCAAACACTAGATTGACTGCATTTCATCATTCGAAACGGGATGAATTTACACTCCAGCGACAGTCACGCATTCATGGGTGTATAGCAGGAATGTCTACAGCAAAGAAACAACACTTAATGTGTTTTTAAATAACTGCAACTTGCTTGTGTTTTGTTCAGAGGCCTCTGAATGCTCTTATGATTATTGTGTAGTTTCCAATACAACTGTTTCTACTGCATCACACCATGCAAAGGTCAGAAATGAAAACAAAAGGTCCCATTTAGTATTTATCCAAAGTTATGTACACAGAAACAGTATATATTCAAAAGCTCATCCTCTGCCTTTCTGGGACTGTTTCATAGCTATTAAACATCGTTCACAATGCAGTGCTTTATTCTCCATTTCCCTGAAGGCAGGCTTCAATAAGAGTGCTGGACACTCACAAGAGCAGTTGTTCACAGAAGAGCTAGTGGTTATCTTCCCACAGCAGATAAACGGGAGCGTGACTCCAGAACATTCCGGACGTTCTTTTTTCCCATTCAAAACATCCATTCTCTCCAATGCCACCTCGATAGGGGTGACTTCAAATGCAAAATCGGTTATCTGTACCAGCACTTTCATTCCAAAACCAACATTCAAAAATGCCGCACCTGCATTGGGCCTTTGGTCAATGATATGTGGACAACAGAAGTCTTTCAGACACAAGGCCACTGGTGCACCAGCACTGGGCCTGGGAGAAACAGCATGTCACAGTACAGCCTGTGACAACAAGCAGTAGATTCAGTCTAGACCTGGAACAGAACAGCTCGTTCTGGGAGCGGCTTGTGTGACAAGCCTCACCAGCCTTCATATATTCTACCTGGGTGAATTATGGGAATGCGTAATAGAGCAAGTTTCATGTGAACATTTCATAACATTGTCACGTCCCTGAGCACACCTTTTGACATCACCTCGCTATCTCTCTGACACTAAATTAAAAAAAAACAATGACTCGCCCACTGAACGAACTATTGCTTCATGTTTCCAGTGATTTATAGATGAGCTCCTCCCTCTATGTGACAGGATAGTGGATCTGACCTTTGACCTTTTGGTTAAAACCATCAGATGGGCCAACTGAAGCCACAGCACCACGTTTAACTTTCTATAAATTAATTTCTGAAATCTTTTTCTTGCACAAATAGCACAATTAAGATTTACATTATGTGTCATGAGTGATCTACAAAATGCCATTTTTAATAGAGCCCTATTCCTGAAAGTAAGTTTGGCTCACATTTGAAATTCCTGGAAAAAGAAAAAAAAAAAAGAAACTGAAAATAAATGACTGCAATGCAACATCCATTACCGTTTCTCTTCAGAAGACTTTGCTGTCATCAACAATTTGCAGTATGACATGCATGCTGAGGGAACCCAACAGGTGAGACTCCCAACTTACAACTTAGGACCAGGCTGCCGACAAATAGTTGGCCTGTAGCCATGGCCACCTGTACCCAGTACTCAATTTGAGCACTTCTGCTGCTCCAAGCAAGCAGTGACACCGTCACAAGGTAGTACACCTTTACATTCCAGGCCAGGCGAGAGGGGGAGGAACACAGTGAGCCAAAACAAACCTGAGCCAGCAACCTGCTACCAGGTGTACACGCATCGGCCACAGCTAGGAAAACCACCCAGGCAGCATTCCTGTGTGGTCAAGGCCCGCGGCAGTACTACACCACAACTGCGGGTACTACCGACAGAGGTGAACATCATGGCACATGGAGATGCTCCATGCTGGGGAGTAACCACTTTCAGTCTAAGAAATACACCAAGCACCAAAAAGCAAAGCTTCACTGAGCAATATGTTTGGGCATGGTCAAAATGGCTTCTCACGTGACTGTGACCAATAAGAGTTCGTTGTTGTGTAATCCTTGCTTTATCATACTGTTCCAATATCTTTCTGCTCAGACGTTAGTTGGTTTTGCATGCAGTATCAGACATTAGCGGTATCAGTGGTTAGGATTACTCTTACTCTGTTTAAAAAATGGACACAAATAGCCATTTTATTGCAATGGCAGGCAAATGGACATATACAACTATTTCAAACGTCATACTAGCAGCATCTACATTTGAATGCAGGCTATTGATGAAAATGAATATATTACATTACATACAAAATTCTTCTTTTTTCTGCTTATTTTTATCACCAACAATAAGTAATAAAATAAAAAAAAAACACTGCAGACACCTGCAGTGCTCTAGCTACACATGTCAAACAACACCACATTTACATATATTTAATCCCAATATGAGCATTCAAAATGGCTCCCAGGCTGACAAACACCCCACCAAGCACAGATGGACACGTTGACCCAGCCCAACATACAGACAATGGAAGGGTAGGCCTGTCACCTGCCTGTAGTGTTAGCACCACCCTGTCACCCATCAACTTCTGATTCATTTCTCAATCATTCTCAGGGTTGCGAAAGCAGCAAATTAAAGGGTGTGTGTTTGCGCACCCACGAAATCAAGACGGCACGTCCCCATTTCGCTCATTGTCCACGAGGCCACATTCCTGCGATCGGGCCACGCCCCCGAGCCTCGTCACCCTTCATAAAAATGGCGCTCTGAATAAAAGGAATAACGTCATGGATCGTAATGGCTTTTCAAACACTGGCCTTACTGACAGCATCAGCTGTGACTATGCCAGTTTCATTCGGAGGAGTCACCCTGCCCCTTATCAAACGCTACGGCGATTATTCACAGGCAAATAGGGTTAGGCTGGCATTTCGATTTTCCTGGTGAGTTGAGTCGCAGGCTGCAAATGCAGCCCTCGTGTGACCATTTATGGTAAGGCTCAGTTGCCATGATAGAGTGTTTATTGGCCATTCATCACAACCACTTGTTTCACAATCTCTGAACACGCTGCCCGGGTCGGTACGCTGTTAGAACCGCACAGCATCACACACCACATGCACAGAGGGCAAGCTCTGCTCATGCTGCCTTTAAAGAAAAGTTATTTCAATAATGCATACTCTCAGCAAAAAAAAAAAATCACAGACAGTACACAAATACCATTACTAGTGATATTTTCAACTGACACAACAGAAGTCTAGGTTAGTCAAATGATGACAATCTGAATGTTATGCCTGTCACATAACTGACATTCACCACCACCATTAACCTCAATGTTTGTTCCATTTAACTTTCAGTTCCCTGGGGGGACATGACAGGGATGATGTGTATGTGGAGGATATTTCACAATGGCTGTGGAGTTTCTTACCATCACAGACCCCTCTGTGCCACACTGACAGCAGAGGCCAATGCCATTTTCATGAGGGACTGAGGTCACCACTCAATACTGAAACCTCCTTGTGCTGTCCTCTTTGTTTTTAAGAATACACAGTTACTCTAAATGGGGAAAAACCTGCAGCAAAACCTAAAGAAAACCCATTGAATTCATTAAAGTTTTCCAACAGGAAAAAAAATCTCTTGGGAACTTGACGGCAGCGTCAAAATTGTGTGAATGATAAGAATGACCTCTAATCCTTTAGACAAAAGGCGGGTAATACAAAAGGCCAAGGAGTGGGTATTTCGACCCTTTCACCTCCATTACCAAGTATCCCAATGGCATTGTTTTGATTAGGAGGTCAGCTTTTCTAAATCAAAACAAATTTGCTGACTGTAACACAACCCACATAATTTTAGAGTTGCAGGACATAGATCTATCCATCCCTGCTTTAACACAGAGAGGATGAGGTATTCAGAGGGGCATCCAAATTCACAGCACTCACTGAGGCAAAATAAGCCCATTTTCCGACCATGTAACTAATTTTAACAAAACTTAATACAGCAACATAATAACTAGAACTGGTCAGAATAATGGAGCTGTAACTGTAATTCTTTCCAGTAATCCCAAAATCATGCTAATCCCTCTGATCCCTGAGTAATAAGACACATTCTAGAGTGCTGATATGCAACAACATAATTACCAGAATTCAGGAGGCAGTGATCTTTTCAATCCCTGTGGTTCAGGGTTGTGCAAGGCCAGTGGTCTTCCGATGAAGTATTCTTATAACGGGAAATAAGCCAACACCATCATGGTTTACGTGGCTAATGAAAATACTGCAATCTTCAGAAAAGTATACTCATGTAGACAGTTGACTTAGCGCTATCAGTCTTAGCGTTATGTAATCTCAAGCAATATGACAATGTGTACAGTAGGCAACGCCAACATCACAGTGCCAAGCCTAGCTCAAAGGTCACATCTCAAGGCATACCATTCACTGTGACCAATACAAGGAAGAAAGAAAGAATCAAATGCTAAAATCATCAACTCAAAAATTCTCACACTACAGTGAGTGTATGCCAACATACATTGCAGTACATGCAAGTTACAAAAAAAAAAAAAAAAAGTAAAATTGAGGATTAGATTTATAGACCAGGATACAGGCTGAAGTGCAGTCTTGCAACACAGATAAAAGTGTGTGGTGCACCTGTTCGATTTGCTTGGGAAGGGACACATAGGACTGACAGCATACAGATAGCAGCAGATGCGGGAGATCCAGAACTTTCTCTCTTAAGCTTTTAATGCTCTCATGACTAACAATGACCAGAATTATTGCTTGTATGGGCGCCACAGTAATTTGTGAAACATCTCTTGGCACTGCTGCGTGTATCACACCAATCATGTCCTCTGCAATGACTGTAAATGTTCTGGATCCAAAGGGAGAGCTGGGGAGTATTTACTTGGCGGTACACTGCAGTGCTTGTGTGGCCCATGTGTTTCCACTACCACTAAAGCCTCAATTAAGTAAGTCAATTACAGACGAAAAGCATCCAACCACGGTCTTCAAAACCCGTGATGTACAATGGAAATATCTTGCTTTTAAAGACAAAGAAACTATATTGTATTGAATTTACTTTTAGAACATTCTCACTAGATGACTTGTATTATGAAATTAGGGCTGTAAACAATTTATTAAAAACAATATATTAAAACCTGGCAGTGACATCCAGATGTACATGAGCTCCACAGGGATGAGAGTTTTTCCAGAAAAGACAAGAAATGTTATCCACTTGTTGAGTTGCTGACTCGAGTATTTGCGTTTTTCAATCTAATTAATTCGGAACTTGCTGTTCATGCAAAACCACTGGCAAGTTTTTACATCTACAGAATACAGCGTGATCGCCTACAAGGAGGCCCCCAAAAAGATCAACACAACAGAGAGACATTTTTCAGGCTTGCTGGGATCACGTGCACCCAACTCATACCAAACCTAAACAATGTTCAGAGCGTGCATGCAAAATACCCACTCAAGCCTCACAGCTGTAACTGCATCACAGAACAAATTAACACTGTCTGAGCAGACTGTATGTGCTTTAGCAATCTCTGGAGCAGTGACAGTGGAATGCATGCAGGAAAACGCTCTATAAAAAGACTCCCTGTCCAGAGTCATATCGCCATTCCAATTGGTCCAATGTCAAAAAGTGACCTTCCACTTCTAAATTTAGGAGCAGTAAAGCCCCCCTTCACAGGAGCCATGGGGAAAATGCCCGGGTCCAGTGGCCAGCCTCGTGGTGCTTAGGCCTTGTTACAAGTTGTTAACTGACAGAAAGAAGGCACCGGTCCTGTTTGATTGGAATGTCTTTGCAGTTGCTAGGGAAGGGTGGGTGTGGCCTGGTAACCGTCCTTACGCTGGGCTGGCTTTGTTTGATTTCTGATCACAACGGAGACTCAAACAGCCCAGCCAAATTCACTGAGGACAGCAGTGTAACATGATAAAAAACGAATCCCCCATTGTGCCAACTCATCAAACTGTGGATGAGAGCAGCATCTCTGTATGTAGTCTTCAGGAGCAGCTGAATGATGCAGTAACGTTACAACAGGAGGGAAGAGTCTTTAAGACCACAGCAGCTAGACCATTTTCTGTCAGAGGTGGTCATATTTTTATCAAATGATTCAACTCCCAAATGTATACTACCCAATCCACATTCATTCAGCATTTGTAATGTAATGCATATATTAAACACATAAAGAGACAAATCTCAGTGCTACTAAATGTGTTAAGAATAAATGGAATCTGAAAACAGGTGACGTACAATGCTGCAGTTAAAATAACAGGTAAATCACCTGTTGTTCCTCCCCTTTACCTCTCAGGTGCACCTACGTGGATACTGAACAGGTTGCACAACATACCGGCCCTATTTCACCAAAACCCCTTTTCTGCCCATGAATGCCACAACAGGAGACAGAATCATAAAACACAGCAAATGAGACAGTACAGCGGTGTGCGCACATGCACAAACTCAATTTCACATGCAGTCAACAGTATGAAGCATGTCCTCTGCCGTGTCTGATAAGTAACACTAATGTGCAGTTTCACCCTACAACTCATGATCTCATTTTAAACTACAGCTCACAGACTTCAATTTGGCACACAAAGCTGCAATTTCTATGGCCCAGTGAGTTATTATCAGAACCCACTTTCATTACACCTGTAAACTGGGTTTCATTTCCCTTCTGCTGCGTAGGCTGGCTTGGCTTCACTGTAGGATTCAAATGGTATAAAGACAGGTGGACCTTTATTCTCATAGTTAGTGTATAGATTGTCACCTGATGCAGTAGACCAAAAAGAGCCAAATGGTACCAGCTTCCTGAAGAGTGAGTTGACTGTTCTTTTTCACAAGTTGCGCCTAAAAACCTTCTGACTTTTAGACCTTGTTAATCTCCACCCTTAGACCCCCACACACCACACTCTTCTCTTTACTAAATGTGAAAGACAGCATTGGTAAAAGATCACTTGGTTAAATTTAAACTTGGGGTCAGTGTGTACAAGCTCACATTAGCCCAGTGTTTGAGCAGCACAGAAATGAGAAACGGACATTTACATGTCAGATAAAGCAAATGGCATTCGTTATCACAGTCATTTCATCTCCTGGTATACTGCGGGTACACCTGGATTCGCCATGCCGCCTCCTATCACAGGAACGGAACAGGACTTACTTGACAGTGACACGTGAGGAAAGGTCTTGCAGGTCTCCCGGGTGAAACAGTTGTGCCTCTTTCAGTCCTAGCTTTCCGCAGGCCTTCAAGAAGACGTTGATGTTGTCCTGTTAAAAGGAGGAACGAGTTGCCCACGCTTAGAGTCACGGAATAATCGTGCAGGAATTCTCTGGCAGACACAGTCCGCAATTCTTTGCATCCAAAGTTCAGATCGTCAGTGAGCCGGCAGGGGTGGGGGCGGGACTGGTGGGAGGGAGGGGAGGGGGGGGGGGAGAGGCCATGGGGGGTGACTGTGCAGGGGGGGAGGGAGTGGTGTATGGCAAATAAACAGTGACACAATGTAACATGCAGGCAGGGCTGCGTGACTGCATTGATTGACTCCTCCAGCATTACCTGTTTGGACTGTGTGTGCCTGCAATGGAGGTGGAGACTGAGCAGCCAGAGGTCAACGATCTCAGGCCCCACCCTCAGCCATGCAAAGCAGCCAAACACACAAATGGTACACACACACACACACACACCCACACACACACACACACACGTGCACACACACACACACACACACACACACACCCAGAAACTGTCACCCACCCAGCTGCTCAGAGCCTGGGCTGTGCCCGCTGCAGAATACCTGTGGAGTCCGTGGGGGGGTGTTGGATTATTTTGGAGACACGTTGTTGCCATGAAACAGAGATCAGAAAATGTGATGACTGAAACGACAAAGTATTTCCCTGCAGCCTGTGTGCGCACAGAGGCACGGGGGCGTGGCGGAATGGGTTTCACTGCTCTCAGCGTTTGCACTTTCATAGGAAGCGTGCGCCCGTTTGGGACAGTTCTTAGAGGGAGGAGGGGTTCCTGAGTAACAGATTGTTTTGATTATCTGATTTTGCTTCCCCATCAAAACCTTGGGGCCTTCCCACACATAAGTCAGCCAATAGACAAAAATCAATTCCGACAGTATGCAGGTATTATACATTTTTTTAATTCACTTACAATCCAGTCCACGGTTTACATTTTTTCTGTGCCAAACAACACATCAGATTTACATACTGTACACTGACACAGCGAGTTATAGTGCAGTTATTCCTGCAAAACAGCTACAACTGCAGTGTTGCGTTTATACATGTGTAGTACATTGGGAGTGCTGACGCGAGCCCAGCCCTATCATTATACAAGCTTTGAAATAATTATGGGGTCCTCTGTTCTATATATACACATGCATACAAAACAACATGCTTATTAGGACACGGCACACAGAGACCGAGCTGAACTCTCGGTACAGACTGTTCGCGTTCCCAGCTCGTTTCGCTCCACAGTGGCATGGGTATGGGCTTGCCCTGGAGCCGGAGGGGTCGGAGATCACAACCTCAGATCACGGGTGGTGGGCCACACTGCCGCAGTTTGCCTCTCTGCTGTTTACAAAAGGCTCATGCAGCCATGTGATGCACCACTGCCTAAACTGCGGAGGCAAGGTCAACGGCAAGCAGAAGGGCAGGCGTCTCCGGACACACTATATAAAAATCCATGAATGGGTCCTGCCAAACCAGTCGATATTTTTATTGATATTAAAACCGTCTGCCATATTTCACTCCCTTGTAGTTGCAGGGTTTCCGTTACCCGTCACCACCCCGGGACTAAAATTAGACCTGCTGTGCTGTGCCAGTGGCTCAGGGACACTTGAGACGCGAGTCCAGAGGGACAGCTCCATCCACGCAGTGCACCGCGTGCCCACCCCAGGGAGCGGAAAAAAACAGCACTGGCAGTGGGAATACGAATGAGGGCCACTGACATATTCTCAGGCTATCCATCTTCAAGGAACGCTGCTCATATGCCGAGCAGGGAACATGAGATTTTCAATCTACGGCGTATGGAATTTGCCGACACTCTTCACATTTTGCGCAAGTCCCCTGGGTTATTGTTCTGCTGTTTGATGTCCCCACTCTTAAAAAATGTGAGATATCTCACATCATTTATGTCAACATTCTTCTCTGGCAGCCAAGTTTTCACGCGCCGGTTAATCATGGTGTTCGCTGCAGGCCGGGTTACAGCAGAAAGTGAAAACATTCGAAAGTCACGCAAACAAGCGTATGTACCATGGCATTCGTGCCCTTCACACCGCGCAGGTGTCTGCCGTAAAACTTATCTTATCTCATTGCGCTGAAAAGCAAACCGACGAGAATCGACTCGGTCGTATCATCACACATGCAGCACCTCTGAGCAGATCCTTAAAGAACGACAAATGTCACTAATTGCCTTTTGTTAAGGTTAAATGGAAGCTAATTACATTGATCCACGTAAAGCATACCGTAGTGAATAAATGCAGTCTGTTAGTAAGTAGGTTCATAAATCACTGCAATTTTACACCCACCTTTCAAAAATGTTCCAACACGCAGCTGGGCATAAACTGACAGTTTATCAGAACAGCTAAATGTACTTTCCCTCATCAAGCAAGAAACAGCTGGATTGAATGAAGCGAGACAATTGCAATGTTCCGATACGCTCGTCTGTAGTCAATGGCTGCACTACGAATTACACAGTGCATTATAGTGGAGTGGGTGCTCATTAGAGGATAGGCACTACACTAATATCTTCATTCGAGCAATTCATAGGGAGGAGATGAACAGCAAGGTGCCTGAGAATGAGAAGACAAGAAAATCCAGGCTGACCTACCCACCACCATCTCTGACCAGACTAAGCCAATTTGTTCCATGGCTGTGGGATCCTGGTCAAATAAACCTGGGCTGTAGGGCTCATCCTGCACTCAAAGCAAATGCCTTGCCAACTGAGCCATTCAGGAAGCCATTTATAATTAGCTCAATAGACACACATTGCATGACCACAGTGAATAATAACATTATTGGTGGGAATAGTACCCCATAGGTTTGACCCTGAAAATTCATCAAGTTAAGAAGCAGGAGACTGACCCTGAGAAGTTGCTAGCGGTACTTTGCTCATGAGCTCATTTGGCATTTATGAATACATCATGTAACACACAGAAACTAAATTCTAACGTGTCAAGGGAAAATGTACAGCCCTTATATAAGAGATGGCAGATGGGGAGAACATAGTCAGCTTACCGAGAAATGCCCTCCTTATGAAACGAATGCACCAGAGACAAGCGGTCTAAATTCTATAGGCCTTATTTGCATACCCTACTGGTGAAGCATCATTCCCCACATCGCAGTGGAATTAACCCTGTGCATGGCTCAATTGCAGGAGGCCTTCCATTGTTGTCTGAGAGTTTCTCAGGCACGCCTGTGACACTGTCTCAGGAGCCCCATCTAGTCTGTACAGTGTCTGTGTTGTTTCAACACATCTTCAGGCGTGTGCCTGAAACCACACAACAAAGACAACAAACTGTTTGTAAAACACCTCTGCAACTACAATAGAGTATGGTTAGAAGACATTCCATTAAATCTTAAGAACAACCTTAAGAATCCAGTCCTATGTTTGCCCACACCTTATATTACGCTGCACAGAACAACATGCTGCAGGCTAATTCTCGTGCTCAGCACGCTCAGATCACTCAAGCTTAAAGAAGCTGCTATGCTACAGCTTTACCTCTCCTGGTCAGTGCGACATACAGGCCAATACAGAGGTCTTTTTAAGGTGCTCACGGTGAGGTGATGTGATACAAGAACAAAAGTGGGATGGAAATGTGTTGAAGTAGTGAAGGGGCTCTGCTTAGTCATAGTACACTCAATGAGGCGTTACATCACGTTGGATGCACACAACAGCTGCAGTATGATAGGGAGTCATCTATATTAAGCCGATTCCCAAATATGTTTCGCCAGGGCAGATCGACAGTAGCCACTGGGTCAGTCTTCCAAAGACTAGATGTCTGTAACCAGAATCAAATCTGACCATACTTGGAAGTTCAGTCCACATTGTGACAAAAACTTTCACAGACCTCTCCAAATTCAAATATTGCTGTCTCACCCTTGCCATACTCCATGCAGAGAAAATGTCCAGAATGTTTAAAATGAACACTTCAGGCCTTAATTTTGCACAGATAGACGCCAATAATGAATAAAGAATTTATTCACTTAATCCTGTAAAAAATGCTGGACTCATTCAGTGATCATAATCCACCCATGAAGCTGTCACAATTATTCTTGGTCATTCACAGGAACTTAAGACTTTATAAAGCTACCAATACATTGGTAGTGACATTCTTTAATCAGCTTTCAAAATGTTGAACAGTTCAATAATCTCCACCATCAACCTTTAATCTGAGTACACGTGAAGTTCAACTATTTCACCTAATAAGTAAAATCTAACTGCTGCTGAAGTAAGGATTCCTGCACTGATAGTAATGTTACTAGAAAGCTGCTGATGTTGTGATTATCATTAAGAATGTTATGCAGAATTATACTGCTGTCTGATCAATTGTTTGCCTCTTTGCTTGGACAGCAAATACTGATATGGAAGATAATGAAACCTAATGGTCTCCCCTCCCTTAGTTATATTACAGCTCCAAGTCACTACCCACACAAGCACCGTTAACTATTACGCCAGTGTACTTCACACTGTAGCTAACTGACATTTGTATTCAATCCATCTCTACAAAACTGACATCAATCACAGTTGAGTCTCTTTAGATAACCATGACGGTAATCTTGTAAAATGGCATTTTAAAAAGGTAGGGATTTAAATATTTTGACCAATAGCGTTCATGTTACTAACGCAAAATAACTGTGCAGCAGATGTTCAATGTTAGGTGTTATAATAAACATCTAGCATGTAACTCCCTCAATAAGTAAGTATAAAGTCAGATATATTGTTTTGGTTGAATTAATTGCAATGGGTTTTCAAAATATGAAAACCAAACTGTTGCCATTTTGTTGTAACACACTGAGGCCACCTTCATGTGATAACATGCAGTTTTGCAAAGGTTCATTCCACTTAAAAAAAAGCCTGTCATCTACCCATCACTATCAACACAGACCTTAGGACAATCTGCCTTGAGGCTTCACAACGGGCATAACCTTTTGGTTTTTGATAATCTGTTCAGACCAGAAAAATGCGCTAAGCATTTGAGAAATCGGACCTGAAGTCATTTCTATTGAGTATTGTGATGGTGAGATTAACACTAAATCTTAAAAACTGACCTGACTATATGTTATAGATGCAAATTTTAAACACACATTTTCATCTTCAAATTGCAGCACAGATAAGACTCTAATGAGGAAAAATTCCAAATGTCTAAAAGCCTAGGGATTTCCGTTTACTTACTTTTCCTTTGTTTTGCTTAATTGGAAGTCACGCTGAAGAGAATGCGATCTGAAACATCCACTGGGCTCAATTATAGCTTGTTTTTACCTCGTCAAACCCCATGAAGTCATTTCCAACTGTTTCCTCGCGGCACAGCCCTTCAAAACGCAATGTTCTCATGTGGTAAACTGCACCACCACACAAGAACAGGCCTCCGTTTCAAACTAGCAGCAGCTCCAGCTATCCCTGGGAAATGCTACAGAAAGCCACAGCTTGGAGTTTTCATGGAACATTGAGCTCAATGACACGGGAAATCGAACCGTGGACCAACAGAAATGACTGAGCCAACAGCAGCACAGCAGCCCTCACCCAATCTCACCAGACATTCCTCAAAACCGTTCTTCATTTCCGCTTTCTTCCTAACAACATTTGTTTTTGCCAAGCTACATATTCTGGAAAAAAAGGAGACCAATACTGCACCGAAATATAACCATAATGGCTTCCACATTTTCATATTTTAGTTTTAATGAGGCTTTCAATCTGTGGAGATTAAATCAATTTTACTGTCTCACATACAATGGAAGCTAACGGGAACACTCCTTGTTCTTTGTGCATTTCATACTTCCTTTTCAGGCAGCATCTTGGTCAAATTAATTCAGATCCTTTGTGAAAATCTTATGTCCACCATTTCTAACCAACATTCCTGGTTCCTGCTCCTTTAAAGCAAACACTACTGAAAGAAAAACATACAAAAATGCCTTATACTAAAGATGGGCCACACAATCCCCATCTCACTAAATGTTTTCAATGGTGTCCTCTTACATCTACTATATACACCCCATCATAATATCCCTGAAAAACTCAAAATAAAAATTGTATAAAAAGATGCCACACGCCTACAGGGAATGGGGATTTAGGTTCCCAGCTCACATGTTAATGTCACTGATGCTGAGGATCACCTTCATATGAGGGTCATGCTTATGCTGAAGTCAGGAGGGTTCACCCTTACTAAGCCGATTCATCATTTTAAACACAAAACAAAGCACTGTCTTCTTGCATCTTGCACATATCAGTGTTTGACTTTTATTCAGTATCCTCTTTGAGGTCATGGGAAATGCATATTAAGGATGCTATGCAGCAGGTTACATGCAGCAAGCACTGTTTGATGCATACTGAGGAAAGTGTGGTAGCACAGATCATCTGACTACATGCATGTACAGATCTATACCATGTGAGGGGTCACAGTTAACTGACCATATAAAATAAAAATATGCAAAACATGTTGATGGCACCTTGACTCTACAATATGCACGCCTGTATAAGAACATCTGTATAAGCAGACGTCCTTACAGAGGATGACTAGCATATCTTACAACATGAACTGTTCCCATTTGCATGGCTGAAAATGCAGAATGGATGAAGTGAAAAAGGTTATGTCATTTTGCTCAAGGGATCAACACTTTCCATCACAAGGGATTAAACCCTGAAACTTTCTAGTCACAAGCCTGTTTCCTGTAACACTGCTACTAAGCACTGTAAAAGCAAAAATCCATATATAATCCATATAGTTGTTAAGCTTATTCAACATACTCCACACAGATCCACTGTGTTCAGAAGCCATTTACACAATGAATGACATAAAAAGTTTTGTTACCAAAGGCTGAATTGTGGAACGAAACGTTCTTAAACAAAAGATGCGGCTGTCAAACAACAAAAACAACATGA
Organism: Megalops cyprinoides; assembly: GCF_013368585.1. Classification (NCBI taxonomy): domain Eukaryota; kingdom Metazoa; phylum Chordata; class Actinopteri; order Elopiformes; family Megalopidae; genus Megalops; species Megalops cyprinoides. The sequence goes on from NC_050593.1 coordinate 22,933,192, forward strand.
GACTTTCAAACATTCCCTCCGTACTCTACCGTTTCACACAGAGGACCAACAGAATAACAAAGCAAGCTTACCAAGCCAGCGATAGGTGTGGACAGCCTGTTGACTCTCTTAACAATCCCCGGTTTCAGCTTGTTGATCAGGCTTGAAAGAGAAAGAGAGAGAGAGGGGTTGATCCTTCAGTGAACACAAACAGTAGTAATGAGTCTGCCCTGTGCTTTTATGACTTCCCTTAATGTTGGCCACCTGGCTTTAGTTGACTAAATCTCCCCCATGACACACAGAAGAAGGCAGTTCTCTCCTGCACATTCCCACAAAAGCCAGTTCTATGCCAGTGCTGCAATGGAGAAGCTGGGCATACAGCACATTATTTGTATTTGGTTAGAATAGTGTGTGAGCAATCCAACAAATAGTGTAGCTTTGGCACTTTGCCCTCTTATCACCTTATGTAGTAATATCATCGGATAAGCCACACAATTTTTCAAGCCAGTATAATGCCTGCTATTTATTCTTAGCAGTGACACACCCGTAACCTTTGTTAGCAGGTTATCAAACAAGCTGAATCCTTGGTACTCAAACACCAAAGGTTGTCTGTGGAAATTTTTCAAATTAAAACATTCTGAAAAATGCAAAATTAACCTGACAGCTGCTTTTAGGTTTTTTCAGATTTATGTTTAACTATTCTTGAGCGAGTTCTCAAGTTTTATGTTTCATTCAAGTAACAAAAACACTCAGACCTTACAGTTACAGTTACAGTTTATCTTACAATGTGAATTCAACTCATTTTCCTAAAGACACAATGATCTCTCAAATCATGAGAAAATACAAAACTATACAAATGAATCTAAAATGGCAGCTTTACTGTATAAGTCAGAGGCTTTAATAGCCTACATTTCAGTTCAATTGGCCAACTAGGATAATTAGGAAACATAATACATTTGCTATTTGGAGAGTGATTACCCCCCTATGGATCCATTTGTAGTTGACCTGTGAGCACTGCTCTGCTGTAAAATAAGTCTGCAATGATATCGCCTACACTTTGGAGAGTGTGAACTGCTCAACCGAATCCATATTGTAACATCTGAAAAACAAACATTTCCAGGGAATGCACAGAGGGCAAGGAAACGAGTCGTTAAGACATTTTGCGTGTGGTGATGATCCATCATGCACCACATTAAAAGCGCTGACTCTTGTGGAGCGAGCTCTCTGGGGCCCTTATGAGCCCACGGTGTAGGAACACTGATCTGTGGATGGGGCCTGGGGAGGGGGGTGGAGGAGACTTAATTTTAGACGAGCGAAATTACAGCGGCATCTTTCCTCCCCACGGAGGGGCGGGCAGGCTTCGGGGATTCTGCGTCTGACCGTGGTAATTAGGCTGCTGAGTCACAGGCCTGGCACCGGCGTGTCCGTCCAGAGGGACCGCCCAGTCACCGCACGGGTCGATAAACGAGCCCGTCGGCTCAGCATCCCTGACCTGACACGACTTCACGCCATCGCTACCACCCACTCCCCCCTCCCAACTCCACCCCTCAATCACTGCCAAACGCCCACAAGGTTCTAACTGATTTCTCAGAAAGGATCTCGCAGGAGTCTGGTGTCTGACCCCAGCTTTCAGGTATTCACACCCTCTAAGAGATTTTCACAGTTGTCTTTTAACATACTCTGTTTATGTCTGCGTTACACGTTAAACTATCCATTCAGCTACATCCTTGCGCTATTTCAAAGAGCGAGAAAACTGTTACCATGCACGAGTATGGTTTCAACCACACAGATCACAGCAGGCCACATCTATATAGTGCATGGTTGCCTCATCTGGCAAAATCCAAATTCTGCCCATTTTCAATCCCGTCTGTTTTGCATTCTCCACCACTTTGAATTGTCTGGAGGATCTCACGCAACGCAAGTGTCCGTTTGAAGATGGAAAGTACAGCCACACACATCCAAATTCTCCTTTCTGAACGAATTTCACTCACTAGCCTTCTGCCATGGGGCAGTGTTGAAGTACACCGTCCTTCCTTCTGATTCGCAACAGAACCCAATGCATGGCCCTTATAACTGAGTGACCTGAGACCAGCATGCAGGGAAAGGCGGCAATTACTCACTCGCACAGCAGGACTCCATTCTCCAGTGCCGATCTGAAGTTGCTGCCCCCAAACTTCTTCTTGGTTACAGCCTGTGTGGAGAAAAGGCAGAGATCACTGAAAACACAGGCCGGTGTGTGGCCACAACAAGCCCCGTGCCCTTTCCCCCTCCAGTCCCAACGGCTGAGGCCGCCGCTCTAGCACAGTCGACCGCAGCGTCTGGCAGACCTTGGATCTGTCTCGCTTTGCTCCCAGTCGTCCTGCAAACACCGCTGGGGCCGGCCCGTTCTCAAACCGCAGCGCACACGGGCGTCCGGAGGAATGTCAACTGTGCCGCTAAGCGCCAGCCTCATGCCTCCCCGCTGATCTCAAAGCCATGGCTGCGGGACGTCGGCAAAGAGACGCGGCATTGTTGTGGCCAAGGCGCAACACAGGGAGCTGTTTGTGTTTTGTGTTTACGGCCTGAAATCGCTCATCGACACGCTTTGACAAAAAACTCATAACACAAGAAGTATACAGACCTTTACATCATCACTTTTTTTTTTAAACTTATCTTTATGAACAGTGAAATCATTCTGTAAATGTTACTTTTTAAACACATATACGCATAAAGACAGATATGGCCAAACACACAGGTGCACGCATGGACAAGTAAACACGGAGAAGTGTGTGTACAAACACACAGAAAAGACTGTGTGTCTGTGTGTAAGTACATGTGTACAACTGTGCATACAGAATGACCTCACTGTTCAAAATACGTGAAAGAGAGTGTGATGATGTAATGGTATGTATCAACGTCATACTTGTACATTATACTTTTCTGTGTAGATCAGCAATCTCAGTCAGGCTGAAAGGCTTGTTACAGAGTTTCTTTGAGCAAATGCCATCATGGCAGATCATTTCTCACACAATATTATTATACTGCTGTTGATGAGGGCCAGAAGTAAAAAAAAAAAAAAAACAAACAAAAAAATAAATCTGCCAAAAAATGTTATGACATTCCTGTGGAAACTGTATTCAAAGCTTAGTTTTTTTTAGCTGATGGTTTTTTGAGCTGATGACTTAGAACAATGAAGTTTTCATAACTGTTCATAATACTCATCAACATGACAGTACTTCAAAAGAGAAAACATTTAATTTGTGAAACAATTACCAGTAGGTTTTCTACTCTTGCTGAGACATTTCCTTGCACTTTTGATCCAATGTTGTGCCATTTTTCATTTCTGACAATGTATTTATTTTGTTTAACGTTTACGTAACCAGGATCCTTTCGGACAAAAAATATTTTCAAGGGAGACCTAGCCAAGGCAACAGCTTTACAGTAAACACAAAGTAGAGATGAACAGTATGCAATATAACAACACACCAATACACACAGTCATACACAGACAGAGACAAAATAAAGACTGACATTATAATGCTTGCTGAGCATGGATTATAATAACGAATATAAATTAATATAAATTAAAAATAAAAAAACAATGGTGCACTGAAACAGAACGCTTTCCTAAAGATTATATAATCAGGTGTACGTTACATAATAAAAAGTTCATAATATCAATAGCTTGTTTTCTTGATGCACTATAGTTCATGCATGTATGCACTTATTTAAATAGAATTAATAATTGGTGAGAGTAAAAATACCTAACTGACACAAATAAACTAAGCACATTAAAATCAATAGAGCAGCACACTGGTATGCTGAGAACACTTCTCATGGTATCTCTGATAGTGATTCGTGTGAAGAGGCCATAGAACCAGTATCACCACATTATGTCATCAGGGAAGTGTCGTGTTATTTTGGCGTGGCACTGTAAAGTTATCACACAGTTCGCACAATTACAGCACTGTGAAGTTATCACATCCTCCTACAGTCTAACTGATTACACGAGGACCAACTGGCTTCCTGCTCCTTTCAGGTCTCCCTCCCCCCAAAAGAGTCCCTCTCTGCAGAACATTAACAATATGTTACCCATAGGGCTGCAACAATAACCGCATCACCGCCATACCACGGTATTAGGAGGTGTACCGCTGTGTTGAGCCTGTCACCACCATTACCGTCATAACAGCTTTTTTTCTCCCCTTATCTGAGAGTGCTGCCATCCTCATGTAGCTTTTGGCTTGGTCTGTGGCCTTGTCTACACTCACTTTCTTCTTTCAGTTTTGAAAAGGATCACGTCCACAGTACTCGTTTTTTTTTTAATCTCTCCACATGAGAACAAGAAAACGATTCTAAAATGCCCAGACCACTGCACTGAGCATACACATAACATTTAGCAAGCGCATCACGTCATTGTAACCTTCTGGTCGGCTGACCAATCAAATCAAATCGAGGGGACTGACACTGAGGAGAAGCGGTTTGCGAGTCTGGTGTTGAAAACTAGTGAACAACTGCAACTGTCAACAAATAATGTTATGGAGGAAAACATTCAATGTATGATAATACCTGTCTATACCCATGCTTATTAATTATAATGTGTAGCAAAAGTCATGTAAAATGCTTTTAAATGTATGTAATTTCTTGATCACAGGATTGTAGCACAGTCTGTAGCACAGACTATAGCCCTTGACCTTGAACTGTGGCACAGATCACTACAGTTGCACCACAGTATGTGGGCGGCAGCCTAGTGTGGTTACAACCAGGAAGGTACAGGTTTGAACCCCTGCTGGGGTACTACTGCAAGACACTTAATCTGAAACACTTCAACAAACATCCTGCTTTGTATAAACATATAACAGATAATATTAAACTATAATTTAATGTCCAACTGATTAGCAATTCTTGCTGTTTGTCGGAAAAGTAAAGTTGGTAGCATACACTTGAATAAACCAACTGAATTTTGGTGTTGACTGCATTATGCTCTTAACATTCTGACTGACAGTGAGTGTATGAGATGCCACCTCATAAATGTCACTATTTTTAAACCACAGACCCCTAACCATCTCAGCAAACTATCCAGCCCTCCCCCCCACACACACACAAACAACATACATGCATAACTGACACAAACATCACCATCATGCAGTATGATTGTAACTGCTACAGCAATCCCCACCACACACACATGCACACACACGGACACATGTTGCTCATTCCGCTCTGTTGCCCATTCAGCTTGAATGGATACACTTATGTTCTTTTGGGCTGTAATAAGAATGTCTGCTAAATGAATGTAATGTAAAGTAATGTAAACATGCACAACTGAGGAATCAATATTCCTCCATTTCTTGTGAGATCCATGCAGCAGTAATTTTACCCAATTTAAATACTGTTGAGTATCCTAAATGATGGTTTGTTCCCAGGGGACCCTCCACACCCTGGAAATGGATGAGAATGGGAAACAGGTTGGACTGGCTGTGCAGAGAGCAACCAGCAACGACTGACTGATCAGTCGGGACTTGTTCTCATCCATTGTTAGCCTGCCTTTAAAGTGCTACTTCAAAGGACAGGTTTCATCTGTTGCATAATGGAATAGAAATAAATCCCACCTTTTAAAACATTTAAAACAGACAAGTGGACCTGCACTCTCATTTTCTCAACAGGTCTGGTTTTATATCATATATCAGCTCTGTATGAAATCTGCCTTTACATTTTTCCTGATCTTGATGGCTATCTTGCTTTCGATGGTTTGCCATGAACAACAGAGAAATACATATAGCATAAAAAAACTAATATTACATAAGGGGGTTTTAAATTTCATTCCAAAATGGCTTCCCCCCCAGCACCCCAACCCCCTTACCCAAGCATGCAGTTTAGGTGAGATACTGACATGCAAACTGATTTTGAAATAGGATCCTGTACAAGATTACTTTGTATTGAAATAACTGCTGTGATAGCCAATAGCTAATTTTAGACCATAAACACATACTTCAGCTAGTTGCATCTTTGACATTTAACCTTGAAAGGAAAGATGAGAATTTAGAACAAAACAAATCTGCTTCTTCGGTTTAAAACACTTTTATTTTTTTGGTGAGCATCAGAATCTCTGACAGTCAATGTGATTCTTAATCAATTAATGCCAAATATGCCAAAATGACCTTTGTGTAATCAAAACAATTTGTCAAAATCTTGAACCACAAACAGCATTCACTACAGATTTATCCAAAATAAAACACAGGCGCTACAGACAAAGAGACACATTGAGAAAGAGGCACAGACACAGACGGGGCCCACAGACATACAATACCTGTGAGAGCTTGAGAATGTGGATCACACAACAGAATCTGAATTACAGAAATTCATTATTGGCACCCACACAGGTCCATACTGTGCAAGCATGGGAGACATCTGCTGCTCCCTGTGTTGACATGTGAAATCCTGACCCCTGGTGTTATATTTGAATGCCTGTCATCTTCCCTTGAATTTTTGTCCAGAAAAGTGAATTACTCTTCTGTATACACATCATGCAAGTTTTCAGAAGTTTTACTGCAAAGATTTCTAATCTGTGGTATGGTGCTTTTCAAATAATTTCCATTTCCTGTGGGCATATACTGACTATACCTAAAGTAAACCTTGTAGATTTATAACCAACATAGCTGAATGAGACAACTTGTCTCAATTCTACTGAATGGCACTCTGTAGAACTGATTTACAGCTGTTATGACAGCAAACAAACAACAATAAGAAACATGCCTAACAAGATTATACGCTGGTTGGGTGAAGAGGTGTTACTGATTAAATAAGTTAAAGAATATCTGCACGATTTGGGTGCAAAGCATCACTTTGACAGTTTGATTAAAAGCTTCTTTTTTTTTTTTTTGGTCTTATGACCGTGGATCGAGTGGAGCAAAAACTAAATTTTTACCTAACAGGTAATAATTTTTTAAGCTGCACCCAAATCTGTTTATGTACATTATGAGTTATCATGTTCAAAGATAAACAAGCAAACAAACAGGCAATCACTGATCGACAAACACAAGAACAGTGGGCCGATAACATAACCTGCACTCCCCCTAGTGGTGGAGGTAGTGAACTCAGAATACCCAAATCACAAAACTTACCAACTGTAAGGAAGAAACACTGAAATGTCCCCCTTCAACAGGCAAATGGCAGAATATTGCCCCCATAATAAGGCAGTGTGTGATCCTCTCACATCACAGTGTTTTATTTATTGCCCAAGAATGCAGCCTCATTAGCGACCACTAATTCAGGAGCGTCGAGCTGCTCTGCGCACAGCACTTCTGAACATGTCGTGTTAGATTTGCTGTAATCCTGGGTAATGAATGTGCTTTATTTCAAAACAGAATGTGGTTGCCAGTGGAAGGTCATACCAACCAGTCTGTGCTACGTGCCGATATAAATCTGGCCAATTATGGTTTTGACAATAATGGACTGGCTCAGTGTGTTGATTTCTTAGAGGCCATATGAAATACTTTTGCCTACAGAAGAAACTGAAGTGTGGTTTAGTTTCCTGTAGTTACTGCCTAGCTTGCAACTGAAGAACCTGGGAATGCACTGGCCCTCCTTCCATTTTGCTGGTGCCACAAATAGTGTTCATGCAAATAACTGTCTCGCATGTTCTTCACAAGGGACAGTGAAAACTCTTTACTCGGACAGTGGGTTCAATACTGAAAAATGAAATAAAATACAGGGTAATTCATACATTAAGGCAAATCCTTTTTTCAGCCACTGATACTAGTTGCTGCTGCTTAAGCTTTTTCCATTGGCACAGATATAGGCTCAACATAGCATAGACTGTTTGCTAACGAGTATTCGGTTTGACCTCACTAATAAAAGGGGTAAACCGCGTTCCTAGAGAACACATGTACAAAGTGAAAACGCATAATAGCTTTTATATCTGGATTACAAATGTGTAATTTTTGTTTAGAGCTTAACTGATGCAGCCAGGAAATTACCTGTAAGGCAGCAAATCCAATTGTTAGTTTGAATGTATTCCATTTTCAAGATAAAATAAAGCATTACCTGATTTCATGCAGTTTACAAAAATGAAAGCAAACAACTTCCAGGTGTCTCCTAAATGGCACTGAGGACCAAAGCTACTATTGTACCTTTCTGTTTTACTGTTTTCTGCAGTTAAACATTTTACTGAAACGTTCTTTAAAAGCTAAAGGGCTCAGATTATAAGATGCTATTTTTAAATTTCACATTCTATGATCCCAAGACAATACTGTCAGCAGGCAAAGGAAAAAAAAAAAACAACAATGTTTTAAATTACTACTGGTAGGCTCGTAATCCCACAATACTATTCAAAGTATCAGGTCAGTAAGGAGCCAAGCCAGAAAGGGCGCCAGTATAAATGAAATGTAGCCACTGTTCAGAAACAGCAAAAACCTGAGAGGCACAGACTTGACCTTCATCAAACATAAACCACTACTAGCTTATACACAAAAGAATGTGGACTGAATCGTGTTAGGAGGTTCTGCTTCCTTGGAGCATTTCCTGCTTTTCATGATAGTGTATCATAACAATCCTATCATAACATCCTTCAAACAATACAGTTCAAGTTAAACCAATACGAATGTCGCAGACTCCAGACACTGCTAGACACTCACTGTTCTGCCCCTCCATGTCAGGAAATAACAGAACAAACATTAATCCGCTGGGCTTCGCGGCGACTCCAGAAATGATGATGGACCCCGCATGTACTGCCCAAGGCCTTAGTTTCCACAGGTTATACGTTAGCACAATGCGGCAAGGATCCAGGCCACAGTTCATTCATGCAGGGACAATGGGGCATTCCCTCATCTTTTGTCTGTGTGGACATGCAGAATGCAGCCCATGGCTAACTGCACCTCAGATTTTACAATGATTGCGCCCATATGGAGAGGTAGGGGAAATGCCCCGAATTATGAAGAACAAGAATAAAAAAGTGAGGACAGAAACCAATATTCCATAGGCTTTCCTCAAATAGTCTGTAAGGAGAAAAAAAGTCTCAGTTCTTCAGGAAATGCGGTTATGGTTTGGTAAGTTTTATTATAGCGCACCATATTTTCCATAAAGCCACAGAAGAGTACTTTAACCATTCACATTGTGAACTACAGCGGAGAGGCAAGACCAAATCACACATAACATAGCTGTGCCCAAGCCTGTCAGTCTTCATCTAAACTTAATGTTGAGTTACTTTATAATTACAATATATACCACAATGCAAAATAAACAAACATGAAATAAAGAATAACCTAATATACCAATAGAACAGACAGAACAATACACCATTAGGCAAATCTCAGATAAAAAAAAAAAAACATTATTTCATTTTTAAAAATAAACTTAAAATTTCTCAGCTTGAAAGTGATAAGAATCAAGTTCATATGCTGACAATAACATGGTTGCAGCTGGAAACAGGTGCAGGTCTATTTCAGTTGAAAGCAGTTTTGTGTTTGAAGATATGATTCATAGAAATTCTATTGCTAACCTGTACATGATTTGTAGGCAAGACGACAAAGCCAAGCCAAAAAACATTAGGAAAGCAAATGCATTCAAAGCAAAAAAAAAAAAAAAAACCTGAGTAAATGCCATTTGGACATATCAAGTTTAACAGAGACACTTGAGAACAATGACCTATGGATCAAATGATTATGGCTGCATGAAAAAACTAAATTAGACAATGAATTGACCACAAAAATAAGTAACTTAGTAAAGAAAAATGTTTCCCTTAAAACACAAACACTTAGATCATATATCATTTCAAGGGGAAGTTATTCTGTTGCACTTCCTATCGTTTGCCTCAAAATGATGAAAATAATGTGATATAGAACTACAGTCACAGGGCTAACAGAGCTCAGACAGAAGGGATATTTGGTGATATAATTAATAAAGAAATCTAAGATTTATTTCACAAAAAAATCCATAAACGTTCATTTTCATAAAATTTCCTTTCATTTCCTTACCTTTCACTGGCTAGAATGTTGAGTATATAATTGTACAGCAATTCAACTATATCCTCTAGAACCAGGCGAAATGAGATGACCACAAACTGCAATGAAGTGCAAAGCAGGCAGCACATGTCTGAATGACCTTTAACCAGCTCATTAAGCATTGTGCCCCCTAATGCTTGGAGAAAGGCAACAATTGTTTACAATGGCATTCTAACTAGTCTAGATTAAGTGTTTAAAATTCGTGCAGGGAAGGTTTAGTGTTTCTGGATGTTTTACAGTGAGGAATTTCAGGACAGCACAGCTTCTAGGTTCTAAAATTTCATCAACGGTCTTTTTGAAAATAGTGGAAATCAACAATATCAGCAAAAATGAGGACTACAGAGTAAGCAACATTCTGTTCCACCTGAGCACAAACCGATGCACCCATGGGTCATTTCACTGGAAACCCTGTTGGGGCTCTATGTAATTTAAATGATCATCCAGCAAATCAATACCCTAATTCACCATACCTACAATAGAGCTTAATGATCAATAGTCTGGCACCTGCCAAAAAAGAATCAGCTTTGAAAAGCAAGTAGACATGCTGAACCACAACTTCTAACAAAATAAATCATTAACATTCTGCTTCTCAAGGACTACCAGAGTGTCCAGCATTAGAAACGATTTGGCAATGGAAATCTGCTACAAGGCAGTCCATGAACACTTTCCCTGCATAAAGTGGATTTATATACATCATGAAAGCAGTTAAAAGGGTTTAGCACTCTTGCTGTGTTGAAAGAACCAGCCCTTGTGCCACTTCTGCCGTAATAGCATGGGTGGGCCCACTCAACAGTCCATGCCTGCTTTAAGAGGCTGACGGGCCCGGTCCAGGGGGTAACATGGATTGTTAGGTCCACAGTGATGGAATCCAGCGAAGGAATGTCTCCGTGTGACTCATTCCAAAGCGTTTCCTCTGTTTTAACAACCCCTGCTGCCCCCGCCTCCTTGCACTGCCACCTCTATAAAGTGTGCCCTCCTGTCTGACAGCATGTTAATCATTCAGCGGCTGGCCCAATGGCACTCCGCTTTCCCTCGCAGGGGAGCAATCAGCGCAAACTCGCTCTGCCGTTCGCCTGCCAAGATCTGCGGGCCACTACAATGACCCAGTGTCCTAGTGCGAGAGGCCGCCGTCAACAGTGAAAGCATTCAGATTCACCCCTCATGAAATAAGAACAATATTTGTTTAGTTACAGTCAGTGTTAAGGCTCTGTAAAGCCCCGCTGGGAGGAGAATTCACAGCAGCAAGGAAAATCCGCATCATTTGCTCCTTTAAAAAGGGGAAAAAAACTGTACAAGATGGTCTTGGGGTTTAACGGAATGAGCTGGCTCTAAAACATGTGAGTCGTAAATAGCACTATTTTAAACAAACACACGGTCCACTGCTGCTCCAAATCCAGAAAGTTTACATTCAGAGAAACATCAGACCTTCAGATGCATTTGTATAGCTCAGCATGACATGATGTAGAGTCTTACAAACTACGCTTAGTCCACACTGCACCAAATGCATTCTGGGTTGCTCTCCGTCTCAGCCATTTGTATGCAATAACAAATTAAACAATATTTCATGGTATGCAACCATGGTATGAAGCCAACCACAGAAAATCCATGAAATGCCAGGAAAATGCAAGTCAAAGCCAGGGTTTTTCCCCTGCATGTCCAAACACACACAGCCTGCCTGGCCATTTTCTCCAGCTCCCTGGTTGGAAACTCGTCAAAAGTACCACCCAAATCCCATAATTCCGTCATTCTATATTTTAAATTGCCAAAGTAAATTACAGCTGTACAAGATTCTTTTTACTGTTATGAATGTCTTTGTCCAGACAGTCGCTGTGTAAACACGGAGAGAGCACTTCTATGCCCTGTACCAGGATCAGATTTCTCCATGTAATCCTCACCTTAACCGTAACTACTTGCCAGTGTTTCTGGGCTAACTTTATTTTCACCATGCCATTGAAATGAGGTTCAAGAGCTACTTAAGGTAAATTATAAGATCTCTGCAGGTTTTTACTTTGCAAGCTAGCTGACTGTATAAACTGCAAGGCTATAAAACCTGGAGGCTTTTGCACTTACTAGGCACCATTCCACTCAGTCAGGTATCCCATTCTATATGGTGACTGACCCCAGAATCATTTTTAAAGGCAGACTGCTTGACTCTTTTAAGTGCAATATTTAGTGTCAACAGGAATGCAACTCAATTATTGTCTTGTTCTAAGTTAGTCTGCATATAATGTAGATTTTAATATTTTATGCATGTTTCTATGATTATATAACCTTTTTGCATGCTTTTTTTGTTTTTGCATGCTTTTTTGTTTTTGCATTCATTTGCTTATTTGTTTAATTTGTATAATTACCTGGTCATTCATTGTCAGACCCATAAGGCTTCCTATTTAGCTTTTATGCATTTTAATGTTAGTGTTTTTCATGTGCAAATAAAACTAAACTAACAATTTTGTTACAGTGTTTTGATCGCAATATTTACTTTAGTATTTAGTATAGAGTGAAGTGTATTTAGATCTGGTGCATGACTTGAATTGATCAATATCAACTCAAAAGTATTTGAACTCTGTCACTACATGAATTTGTTCACTCCCAATTATTGTCAGCAAATGTCCATCTTTGCCTTTCCTAAGCTTTAGTGCCATATCAATATCAACCTCTTCGGGTTTATTTACACTTAAGTTGCTGTGTCTGGTGAACCCAGAAATGTCACTTGTGAAATTGTCAAGAGGAATGGCACCATCTGAGTGATAGGGGCAACTGACTGTTCAAACCTGGCGGGGTCATTCTTTTCAGACACAATCTTTGTCTGCACTGGTCCCTCAGTGGTTGAATGAACTCCCTACAAAGGTTAGGACAGCGGAATCACTGAGCATCTTCCAAAGCAGACTGAAGATCCACCTCTTCAGACTACATTACGATCCCACTTAAATCCCCCCCTAAAACTTGCTACCTCTAGTATTTGAGATTATTTTACGGGTAGTGTTGTGATGTATTTTGATTCTGTGTTCTAGGTACTGTTGTATCATAGTATACTTGGCTTCTATTAGATTTCACTAGTTAACTTGTGGTAGGGCTTGAATAGTGTTATGCTCACACTCACTAGTCTGGAAGTGTTATTAGCCTGGTCTGACACTGTTGCTCATTGAAATTGAATGGATACACTTATGTTCTATTGTGCTGGAAGTCACTCCGGATAATAGTGTCTGCATGTTATGTAATATAATGTAATGTACTGGCAACATACAATAAGCTGATGAGCAACTGCCAGTGTTTACTATATGTATAAAACAGGAGTACACACTGGGAAACATGTATTGAATATCAGAGTTTGTCTTGCTGACTCCTATTTCTGTCAAGTTTTTGATCTGAACTACAAACTTGGGATTCACCTTGAGTTCAACACACTTTTAGCTCTTTAACGCTGTAAAAACTGCATCTTCTTGGGGTGGTAGGCAAACTGGTAATTGTCTGTCCATAAGCAACAAGACAAAAATTTTAATCCCCACAACCAACTACCTTCAATATCTCTCCCACCGGGAGCTCCTCTCAAGGCCCAGGGAAAAAGTCTGGCAGCTAATATTCCAACACGAGTGCCTGATATCACAGCAACACATGAGGCTGCACTACAGAGGAAGAGAAAATACTAGATGATACCAGGCTTGCTGGTCAACCTCGACTGACCCAGTGCTCTTCACGCTTCACACGTCTATAAAACCCAGTTGTGGGACAGGGAATCGCAATTTGCAAGTGAAAAGTTATTACCAGGGCAAATCAGCTGCTTATGAAAATCCACATCGCCTGTGGTTACACGGTACTGATCGCCTTCTTTGATCACATACAGAAGTAACACCTAAAGTATTTCCATAAAAAAAATGAAAAGATGAGTCCTGCAAAGCATTGCAGTGTCGCACATTCATCATACTCTGCACATCCTCTGACCTCTGAAATGTTTCTCCTCATAATAATGCAACACATTCTTTAAGAAGATTATTCTGCTCAAATTCTAGGAAATTTTGAACACGGATACAAGCACAATAGTTGGCTGATTCAGCCGCTTAAAGGCACAGGCCAGGCCTGAGGAAATAGCAACCTCATTCTACCCAGCTGACTTTGTCCTTTATCCAGATATCATTTTGCCCACTGCATTTGCGATGATGGAGCATGAAAGCTCCAGTACAATCAGGCTCACTTTAAAACTGAATTTCTTGATCAAGGAGATGCAAGCGCAACTGTGCTCACATGACATTTAAATCAATTCGTTCATGAACCTGGTCCTACTTACAGTATCTTTGTCCTAACAGGTATAATGACCCACTATTGAGGTGGTGAATGAGGGGCAGAATAAGACTGCTTCTCATCCAGCGTACAGCACCAAAAGAGCAACAGTTCAAATCTGATCTGAGACACAACACTGCTGCCAGGATCAGTGACCCTTCAAACAAGCTTATAAAAGACCTCTGCACGGAAACCGCCAGTGACAACAATGGGGCTTTTTTGTACCACTAAGGTCTGCACACAATTTGGACTAAAGGTTTACCGAAAAGAGCAGAGAGAAACAGAAATAACCGTGGAAAATTTCTTCAACCGCACGTCAGCACTGACGACATCAGGCAGAGGTTAGGCCTGATTCACTACAAGTTTCTTACCAATGAGTCTTTAAGGGGGAGAGGTCTGGTTGGTTTGGCAGATCTAGTCTGGTCACATCTGAGACTCACCACAGTTCAGTATGAATTGTGACCTGCAGTAGAGTCTAATCGGGAGTCTGTCTGATTATGAGCCAAATGAATGTGTTTGCAGTTACACCTATGATCATACATCACTTTTGATTAGTAAAGTTGGGAAAATAAGTACACTTTGCCGGCTATAAGGGCTGTTTCCACTATTTGAAAGGTACTCTGTCGGCCATTGCACATACTGTACATCCTACTGCAGTGTTAGACTGCTTCAGGTTTAAAGAGGCGCCACAACACAACATTCATACTTTATTTGCTGAGCAGTCACAGTTATCCAGGGCAACAGTCTACATTTTCACAGATTTCCAATTTACACAGCTGAATATTTACTGAAGCAATTCTGTTTTAGTACCTTTGTGAAGGGTAAAACCGCAGTTCCCCACCTGGGAGCTGAACCAGGAACACTGTCATAACAAGCTCATTCTCTTCTCCTCACCACTATATGGCACTACAGCAAACCTTCCCTTAAAGCCGGAGTACACTGCATTGCTGTACTGTTGGCTACAATCAACCGCTTTGTTTTGAATGTTGTCATTTCATGTGCTTTCCCTCCTGATCTGGTGTATAAAATACCTCTAGGACATGAGAATGTAAAACACAGGGAAAACATTTGACGCAATTATGTGTCATACTCATAAGGGCCACTAGCTTGATGCATGTTTAGTATGTCAAAAATAACACTTTTCCTTTAACTAATTTACAAATATTTATTTCCAGTAAAAACCAACACACTATTTTAGAGTTCCAATAAGATGAACAAGTTAAATGATAATGGTAAGGTAAACCTTTGTCAGAGAACAGTTCCTGTCAGAGAACAGCACCAGATGCACTTTAAGGGAAACTTACAACCAACAGAAAAAGGATCTACCATCACATGTAATGTTGGACTGTGGGGTTCTGTGAGGTCCCCCCTCAGAGACTCAGGAAAGCTTCAAAGGTTTTCAGCCAATAACATCTTGGTTGTTCTAGAACAGTATGTCATGTTATATGTCCAGCCACAACTTGAAAACCTCTTTACATAACTTTACTGATGAGTGACATCAGGGTGGCACAAATTGTCTTTAGCTGTACTAGCCCAAAGACTGTGTGGCTTTCTTGAAATCAGGGCACAAACTATCATAAATGATACTGAAAATCCAATAATACTGTTTATCTGATTAAGCCCCAAAACCTTTGACCTTATCGTTTACAGCCTACCTCAGGTTCTGTTACACTGTTAGTACTTATACATCATGATTAACATGGGTACTCTACACCTGGTCAACTGGTCAAGATTTCTATTCAAATCATGGTTTGAATTTCACAACAGAATAACAAAAACCCAAAGACTTTGTGGGCCCTTGAGAACTGAGAACTGAGAACATGCCTGCTGTACAATATGGCAGACACATGAACATTTGTAATCTGGGATTGGTAGCATTCATTTCCATACTGGAGCTTGAGGGAATAATAAAAGTTATCATTCCATAAATTATTAACCAGCTTGTATGGGCTATGATAGATGGCACTAAATGGTACGTGTCATGCCTAACCCCAATTAAAATGTTATCTAGCATCTCATCCTACAACATTTACAAGTTGAGAACATTTCAAAAAGAGTTCAGTGTCTGCTTAACATATTATCACATATTAGCACATTCAACAAAACTTGTTTCTTAATAGAGTACACAACTCACAATAAAAAAGGACCCTGACAATTTCATTAATGCGGCACTATTATGCTAATAGCCAGTCATTACGTTTTCTTATATAGCCATTACAAGAATAATGCAAAAGGGGATTGAGTTGTTTTCATTCATGAACATGGATACGAAGACAAATTTCTATTTATCAGTTCAAGGAGGGTCAACGAACCACAGCAAAGTGAAATATTAAAGTGTGTGAAATGACTACCGCCTATCAAGAACACCACAAGCATGACTGAAATCTCCTCGACAATAGCAAACTTTGCAGATGGTAGTGCAATCTGCCTCTGGGTTTGAACAGATTGCGGCACACCCATGCACATGCAGAAAATCTATCTACTTTAAGCTCTCTTCTTCCAGTTCTGTTATTCTGCGAGTATGTCTATGGAAGTAGCCAGCAGGTCCCGACATGACTTGCGAAATGAGTGCGAACTGAAGAACACATCTAGCAGTTAGTGACACAAAACTTGATCAGTTCATTTCTGCTGGCCACATGCAGAAATGAACTGATCGCAGCAACAAACATCTGCTTTTTGGAGGAATCCACCAGAATCCTGAGGTTTAATGAATAATTCTACAGCGTCGACAAATATTTTAAGTATTTAAAGCTGGAAATATTGGAAGTCCCTTAATTACCTTATCGCTGTGCATACAAGATGCACAGACAATGAATTCGAAGTCAGTGTTAAAACAAAATATAAACGAAAACATCACTCGTGCGTGAACAAAATGTATTTTATTTATATATATATGTATGTACGTACGTCCATTTCTGCACTTCATCGTGAACCTCTGAGGAGCTGCGCGCATTGCGAGTGAATCAAGTTACTGTACCCCAAGGCTAATAACTAAGGACACTTTGACTGTCATTTAAAGGGGAAGGGAAATGCAGGTGGTGAACATCAATTCCTATGATGTCACCGCACAAAAAGCTGTGTGCTATTGTTAGCTATTTAAAGAGCTCGGATCTCATCTAACTCTGAAAACAACAAACACACAGAGACATGCGTTGAAAAAAAACAAACAGCAAAAGAAACCACAGGCAAGTTCAGCCAACAGAAAGTTAGAGCTGTTTAAAGGGGGTACACATTTTCAGCAGCGCTTACCTCCACCCATCTCTGGGCTTCCGAGAAGGCAGCCTCACAGCTGACCGTCGACTGCTCCCTCCACTCCATCTCGAAATCATCCAAGCTCTGTTCGCTCCTTTGCCCAAAAATGTGTAACGTTAGTTAACTAAATTAACAATGGCACTTGATGATCAAAAACCTTAGCTAGCTAGGTAACCAACCGAAAATGACCTATTAGCTACTTATACGCAAAATTTGTCAGTCTTCAAGAAGCTAGGAAAATGTCTGTAACGTCAGCTGTCATGACCATTAAACTTTACCCAAATCTGTAGAACTCCTAAATGGATATGAAACACTTAAGAGCTTTACGTACTTTTCCCCCAGTAAAGATATTACCTTGCACGCTAGTTTTACTGCAAGAGCGTTTACTCGCTCACTAGCTATACAATTAATTAACGACACTTTACCTTATGCAACGCTGGAATTAACTGATCTTCTAGCAGGTGTTGCAGGAAAATGTGACATGCAAAGTTACCCAACTGTGCAAAGTAGTCACCTTGCAAGCAAGATTCCTTTTTGTGTTTGTGTTTTGAAGCTCGGTTAGCTAGTTAGCTAGAAACAGGTTCACCTGCAAACTTTGGTTAAACAGTTGGTTAACTAACTTTGGCTAACTGACTAGCTAACTAACTTCAGCTGGCGAAAAGCAACTAGCTATTTAAACAGAGCGGAAAAAAATCAACCACTGCAACAACTGTCGCTCACACAAGCTAGACCTAGCTATATACGCTCTGCCCGTTATCTGCATTCGCCATGTAACACCTTCCTATCCGCCTATCTTGTTCATCCGTGTTGCTCTCACCTTCACATCGCCAAACCCGTTTCAGCGCAAACTTCAATGGGTACCTCTTGCTACAGCATAGCTGGCTAGCTACCTACTTAAAGCCAATAAGTAATTGTACGTACTTTTTTTCTGCTGGTGTCCGATGAATGCGTTTAGATGCAGGGAATACTGAAATGGGAAAAGAAAATGCTAGAACTTAAAAACTACTGCAACTGACTCTGAATCATCAATTCCGCTCCTAGAGTTTTACAGCAAATTTCTCTGAAACCACAGCAAGCCCCTTTGAAAAGTCGTGGGTATCAAGGAAGTTACGCCCTCTAGCGGCTCAAAGCTTGAGGAGTCGGGTTTTAAATCTTAGCTATACTTGTATAACCCGAGTCAGGGTGACAAAGAAATAGGCGCAAAATAAACTTGAAATGAAAAGAAACAATAAATCAAGAATCTTGGTTTTGGTGTTTCAGATTTCTCAAGATTACAATTTATTGACGCCCTTCCACGAAAAGACTGCATATATTGCGTTGATTACTGTTATTTTCCGTGCATGGTTTTACGCTCTGCATCGAGCTGCAAAATTAATCTGCTGATGGTTCTCGCGCCGATTCAGTTCGCTACATTTGCGATTCTTGATATAGATTTAGAACTTTTAAACGTTTGTACCACTGTGTTCAACCTGTTTTTACTGTCTTTCCCCTTCTACTACCTTTTCTTTCTCATCCTTTTTATTTGCGTGATTTAAACAAAAACTGATTCGCGTGCTTATTAAGTGCATTTCTTTTCTTAGCATTAATAATTTTCACTCCATTCAAATGTCATTTATATTCTAGCCCTTGTATTAAAATATTTACTGCAATTATCTAGTGTACTCTGGATCACGCCCAATGACAACATCCGATAAATGACAGCCACAACAAAATAAAATTACACCCTCAAAAAAAAAAAAAAAAAAGAATATATTCCATTCTAGATCAGTATCAGTACAGTATTATTTTCAAACAGATCAGGGTGGCTAGACTGTTGCTAAGATCACTCCCTCTGCAGTAATGTCACTAATCTTCATTCTGCCGATTGCTCAGTTTATCTGCCAGTATACAATTGTTTTTGTTGGAGTCATCATATTCTTTTTCTGTAACAGGTCAAGGGTGTTGTTTCTTCCTGTAAACATTCACATGATCTGTCCAACTCTTTAATCACGAATCACTCTGCAAAGTATTGGGATATCTGTGACTAAATAAACAGCAGTTAATTTACAATGATTAGTACAGCATGTAGACATACGATTTGTATTGGCCTCACAAAAATAATAAATGACATTCATACAGTCAGTTGTCTCTCTGCCTTTCATAGTACAAACATGGAACTGCATACATTTAAACATCTCATATACCTGCTGCTTCAATTAAAGTTCAATAAGAATTCTCATTGTACACAAACCAGCCCATCACAGCTTAAGACACTGCTTCAGACATGGCTTGTGGCAGGTCAACCTACATTGTTATGTTTTCCTCAGTTTTTATTTTTAACTGAATATGAAGGCAAAAATGGCTATACAAAGTAATGTCAACAAGAGATCAAGAAACTTTATTCTTTTGAGAAAAATCACAATTGTTCTTTTTTTGTGGCACAAGGAAATTAGTCATATAAATTATAATACACATGCATCAATGCTTTGTCAGTATTACTCTTTCAAGATATTTATGGTACTTCAGAATATTAGCACCCATTGAAAACCGTTGTTTAGTGCAGGGGCAGTATCACTGCAAGTAGAACTACATTAATACTGAGGGGCTGACATCCAATTAAAAATATAAAGATATGTTCAACAATATACACCCACTATTCAAATCAGAATCACATGACTCAAAAGCATTCTTTTAGCTTGGTAGCAACTCCAGTTGGAAGAATTAGTTTACGTTCATCTTTTTGTGCAAAGCTGGCCACTGAAATCTTGAAGGAGTCATTACTTTAGGCTTGCATAACCTGTCTATCTTTTCTCCATCACGATTTTTACTCTGTAAAAATGCTAATTTCCTAACACTTTCAGCACTTGCGAATGGTTGGCAGTAATTGTTTAGGTTTGGGTTGATCGCAGCGAGTCACAGAGAAGAATGTTAGAGTGTTGGCTCTATGCTTTGGAGAGAGCCACAACAGTGAAGCGCAACTCCTCTGGGTCCCGGGCCATGAACTTCTGGCAGACCGCTGTAGCATCCTGTAAGGGGAAAGAAAGACCATCACCACAGCAAACTCAACAATGTTTCTGGAAATGACTGCAGGGCAGACACACTCAGGAGAGTGGGGAAAAAAAACAAGCCAGAACAGTAGCATTAGTCACCTTGAGCAAAGATAATGGCCTGTATTTATATGACTGACTCTAGCGGACTGCATTTAAATGTTATGTTTCAAGAGAATCACACAGACGCAAATATATAATACACAAAAACTAAATGTCAAGCTCCTTTTTGAAGCACATTGTCAAAACAGGGGACACAGAAACAAGGCCGTGACCTGGAAATGATTAAATTGATCGCATCAGACTCCTCTCATCGTACTCACAGTATAACCGTTGAATTTACATTTTAATCTGAAAAGTCAGGAATGATAACACAACAAGGGTTAATTCATGTTTTACCTCTAGGAAAGTCTCCTCTGTGGTTTTTCCATGGGCAATTGGGAAAGGTTTACGCCCATCTATAAAGAAACAAAGTTATTAGTTTGTGACACCAAAGATTCTTCTTATGCATATAAAAAAAATCATAGTAGCATCCACAGTGGTAAACTTAAAACAGTTATTCCTTTCAAAGCACACTGCTCATTATTTTCCCATTCCTTCATATTCCAGCTACCATCTACTAAATGCAGTTAATATCATGCCTAAAAATTCAACTAAATGCTCAAGATTCTATATCAAGTGCAAGTACAAATTATACAGGTCAACCACATTCTAGTTTTTCCTAACTGTTTCTTTGTCCAAATATTGCTGAACATCTGTAATACTTGTTGATTTTGTACAATTAAACAATGACATCTGGTCATTTATACAAAAGGTATTATCCACAGGATCAAATAGTTCTTTATGGTGCAGTGTATCAGGAATATTTTCCAAAATGGTACCTGACTGGAACCAGTTCACTTCCATCTCAGATTCTCTGATTCTCAAATACCCCTCTGTTTAATCTAGCTGCATGGCACATTGTCCTTAAATGTGTTACAGATTTGAGAAGTGGTTTGTCATTCAGATTCTTACTCAACACTTCTTGTTCATTCCAGTTACAGCAAAAATCATGTTGCACAAGTACCTGAAAGGAGTATTTCTACTCAGTGTTAAGGATAAAGCAGACTACAGACTATATATTCTACAGTTGTACTTACCCAACTCATACAAATTGCCCCCAACATTCACAAATGCAATGAAATGCAAATCCACTTTTTCATCTAAACTTGGGGCCTGAAAAACAAATGGACAGCAATAACATTATTTCCAAAGAAACAGCAAACACATTTCCATTAGCATCCACCTTCCAAATGACTTTGTAAAACAGTATTATGGTTTTAAGGGTATGCTTTGTACTTAACGCAGAACAATCAACACTGTATTAATGTAAAATGCCTTTCAAACTTTGAGGACCATTTAAAACATATGCACAATACAATAACATTTTAAAATTTGGTTAGTCCAAAACACTTCATTTTCAGTGACTTTGTAATCTTTAGTCCAGTTTACTGAACTACTGATGGAGCAGAGACTGGTGTCATGACAACAAAACCTGCTGCTTACAGTAACAGTACATTACATGTTGTTATGTCTTCAGGACAAAGGCAAAAAATGAGATTTCAAGATCATCTACTGCTGCTCTCCAAAAAGTGAGCAGTTTAAATCATATCATTTAAGATGTATACCTAAAGATGTGTTTCCACTGACCCGCCTTAGCAGAAGGCCAGCCATACCTAAGGTGAGACAGAGGTGTTTCCACACCAAACTGAACTGAGTTGGCAGCATATCGGGCAACTCATACAACTGTAAGTTAGCCAGGTGTCCATGCCAGTCAAGTATTAGAAAGCATGTTTGTCCTATGTTGTCATAATACCCCCAGATCTGCCTGCTGGTGCTAGTAACACTTCAACTAAACACAAATAAATGAATAATTAAGCTCAATTTTCAAGCTAGTGCATGCCAGCACTTACAATGTGTTGTATGAATATATATTTACCGATCTGCATAAACAAACAAGAATAAAATTCAAGGATAGGCGAGGAGTGGTACTCTACCATATGGAACTGAACTCGCCAAATTGGCCATTTCTGTCCACTACAGACCTGTGCCGCATGAAAGCCATGCATGTAGGCTCAATTAGAAATGAATTATTCAAAAAGGGCACCAAACTGCCAACATGCCATCCATTTACATACTTCAGCTCCTTCATGTTCTCTAGATGGCACTTGTGGCATACACAGACAGACAATACCAGTGTGTTTCAGTATCATGCACAGACAGACTGATACAGCGTTCTTTCAGTATGTTCTGTTTGTCCTGGATTTAATTGTTCAATCTACCAAATAACACAATGGAAAACACACAGCATACAGGATGTCTCTGTTCTGCACTACACCTGTATATTCTCCATACAATTACACAACTACAGCTACAGCTAAGTAAATGGCAAATGAACCCAGAAATACTGAATAGTTCCAATGTAAAAAATAGAATTATGGTCCAAATGTGGCAGCAAGAGCACTAACCAAACACAATTAGTTTGCAAGTTATTTTGTACATGATGTAAATAACTTGTAAGTGAAAGTGGTCTCATATCTTGGGATAAACACCAGCTAATTCAGCATAAATTTCCACAACAAAATCAGAAGCATCATCATATCTTCCCCTACAACCCACTGGCAAGTAACCACACGTCTTCAATGGTCATCGTTTATTTACATAAATATACTCAAGGTCAGTGAATGCAGATGATACTAGAAAAGTCAGTACACTTGAGCAGTAGGTAACACCCAAGTAGCTAATATGGAAACTGCCATTTTGGCTCAAATCGGAAAGTCAGAAACAGAACTAAGGCGGTTCAGTGGAAATCTGGTTGGATTGGGACTTGAAATTAATGGCAGGTTTTTTCCCTTAAACAAGTACTTGAAACTGCAGGGAAAGTGTTTATTTGGACAGACATAGAACACAACAAGCAAATGGCTATAAAGCCTAACATTGCCAATTTATTAATGTGCTAGTGTGCAAATGCATCCAACCAAACACTTACCCAGGCTTCTTCATTTACCCATAGAACCACTCTGGGTACCCTTTAAATTGTTATGAAGCACTTACCTCTGTCTGTCCCTCCTGAGCACTTGACTCATGTGTAACGCGGATACTCTGCAATAATTCAATGAGTGAATTTTTAGAGGGTCTTTTTTTTTTTTTTTTTTTTTTTTACTTGGACAATATTTTTGTTAATGTTAGCTTCTACATACGTAAAAAATTGTGTAATTTTTGATTAAATTAACAATAACTTAACTGTTTTATTATGTCAAATGCATGCCTTATGGTTAGCCACTCTAGTACATCATCTGCCTCCTCTGCACCCTTTTATAAAAATATACTAAGACATTAAGTTAATTTATAGCCATTCTCTGATTATTTGTTAATAATTTTTAGATGTGCAGACTTTTCCTGCCTTTGTTGCCTTCCCTCCCATTTCTGATTCTGATCTCTGTTCTGTCGTGCAGGCCTTTCACCACATTCGTATCTCCTCATTTCAGCATCATCAACATTGATCAATGCACCATCCCCAATCTGAAGAAACTGCTTATTTGTAGCACAGTTTTCTATGGAGAAGCACAGATATATGTAAGGGTCTCCAGTGTCTTTGTCCATACCTCATCTTTTTCAAGGAAAGCTGCCTTCTCTTCTGGGCTCAAGGAACTAGACTGCATGAGAAAAGTTTTCAGAGCCGAATCAGGGTCTGTAAGGAAAGATCAATAAACCAATAACAGTCAGGCGATTAATAAGTAGTGTCTGTCCAATCAATACTCCTTAAATGGGTATTCCATTTTTCTAAGGGCTTCTGACTCTGAACACTTACACAATGACAAAAAACTAATCAGTAACTAAATCCAGTGAACTTCATTTTAACTATATACCAAATTCTTAAAGACTGTGAATGAATGATAAGCACAGTCATAACAGAAGCACATAAAGGACCTTCACCTAGTAAGGGTTAAAATTAGAATTGTACCGCCCTGTTACTTTTGTTGACTAGACTACAAACGTTGCCTGTGTGTTTTCAGTGAAGCAGCACGCTGTGGTAGGCGGCCTGCTGAGGCAGGGGCTTACCGAAGTCCAGACGCCCTTGGTTGTTGGCCACCGCGTGAATTAGGCCTATTGTTCCGCAGGCATTGCCTATTGTTTGCCTCATGAAGTAAACCTCTGGGCTGACTTCTTGTCCCTGTGACTTTATCTTTGCCTCCTCTTCCAATCTAAAGGATTCATACTGAACAGAAGGGGGAGGAAAAAAAAGATCTCATCACTGTTGTATTTTCATGGAATGCCCAGGAGTACCCAGTACAATTTCATTAAGCAGCAGATCAGACTATTCATGAGTAACTGCTGAAAATATCCCGGCAAAGCTTTCAGGGCAAATGATATCTTAATAGATATAACAGATCCACTTTCGGAAAGGAACACTGCTAATGACAGGACAAACAGAAATACCTATCACCACTTTATCAGGGTTTATGTTTTATGAATTTTTAAGGGGACACACCATCATCCTTAAACATGGCACTACATTTAACCTTGACTTTGAACGAGGGGTTATGATTGTCAAATATTGTACTGTAACATGTGCACAGGATGAACCATCTGAGACCTCTGTCTGACAATAGAAGAAAAAAAGGAAATATAAAAAAAAAGGTATTTGCTTGGTTATGACAGAGAGAGTGAGAGAGAAGCACATCTCTGTGGCCGTGTGGAGCGATACCTTCTCTGTTACAGGGAACAGCAGCAGGACCGCACATACAGGTCTGGGGACCATGCTGAGAATCTCTGGGTCCATGCCATACACGTCTCCAAACTGCCAGGTTGGCTGCAGACCCAGCTGTCTCAGGAACTTAGAAAACACAGCAGGTGACATCACTACCATCATGTAATCACACATGTAATGCACTGTGGTGTCGTAGGTGTGGTGGAGAAGTAGGCTACCAAATGGTCTGAATGATGAGTGCAGAGTAATTTTCATACAACCATAATATGTAATATTATTTGCATTCTTTAAAGCACACACAAAATACTGTCTTCACTTTATGACAGTGCAAAGAGACACAATTAGTGTTATTCATTTCTTATTAGCTAAGACACAAATTATATCCCCAGCCAAAATAACTCACGTAGACAACTGAAAAACGTTACTACTACTGCTGTTGCCACCACCAACAAAATTAGTCTACGTATACCGTTACTAACTTACTCATAATAGACAACCAGAGGTCACCCCCAAACATGTTACCTAAATAAATCACTGAATTCCGAATTTAAATAACTCTGCAGAGCGATGCATATCTCGGGGGAAATGGTTTCAAAATAAAGAAACAATGTAACTCTCTTTTAAGTGCATGCCTCCAACCACTTCACTTTCACTCGGAGCTTAATTCCATTTTAATATGTAGTTACAAAGGCCTCCAAACAGCCAGCCAATCATTAAAATCCTTTACCACCAAAGCTAATAATAATAAAACCACGTGCAATTGTTTCAGTCTTTTTCACCCCTAAAGTCGAGACCTCTGGTGAGAGTCACACAAGGCCAACACTCACTTGGTTCATTACCTGAAAGGAAAGAATAAAAAAGAAATCATTTGACAACGCTCTCTTACGAATCGTGGCTAGCCAGCTAGCTAGCAAGGCAGTCTATTGTTTTCTCAAATGAATGGCCATGTGATTTTAATACGAAAGTTTAATACATACATCTGGGTTCGCTTCCAAAGGCAACCAGCGCTGGCCTTCCATTTTAGCGTATCTGACGAGATGTACTTAATCAAACCTATCAAGCTAATTTTTACAATGGAGCTAAACTTCACTCCTTGGCTTTGCCGCTGTGGCTTGACAGATGAGACGCGCTTCCGCCTATGCGCTCAATACTTCAATACCGACACAGGGGTTACAAGTTATTTTAAGTAATGCGATGGCCATATTAAAAAGATGTATGAATGTGACACTACGTACAAGTGTGCATAGTGGTTTTATATGTATTGCTATGCAAGGTATTTAACAATATCAGATCTCACGCGCATAACCGGGCTGTAATTTTCTGACAATTATAATCTGCTCCCCTAAAAAGCAAATGGACTGTTCCATGTCATAGGGTATGGGTGAAAGCAGCGCCGGATGGGGGAGTGAATCAGCATGCTGGCGAACAAATAGGCTACTTTATTTTGCTCCCAGATAGTTAACTCAAAGGCGGTGTTCAGCTTTGGAGGGCGGGGTGGTTGGTGGGAGAGGGGTTAACAGATATTGTGTAGGTCTGTTCAAAAACTGAATGATAATTTCGTCCAGAAGTATTTTCAGTCGTTTAATGTGTTGAAACAAGCACTCATTGTAGACGTGCGCCCATCCGGTATACCAGTGAACTTACTTGGAGTCAGATCTGTTTCCAAGAAAACAGAGGGAGTTGTGTATCTCGTAAGGGTTAACTCGTCTCTGATGAGTGCACATTGGAATATGCACCTGGCGGGGGCGTAGTTGTACAACTAAACGAGATGTATACGCGTGGGGTTTAGAATATCAAAACATAATTTGTGGGAATAAAAAATCAAGGCAAATAGATTGCACCGTGCCCAAAGAAATTTTTTATTATTTGAACTTAAAACGTCTATCTGTTTCATGTATGTGCACTGTGACTCCATGAGCACAGACTTGCTGGCTAGATATCCATACGATTTGTTATGCAGTAACATAGGTTAGAGTTAATGGGTTAGCGAAATCAGACAGTGTCCAGTGATGTTTAAATCCAGACTCAACCTTGCAGATCAAATGCCCAAATTTATCACTCAATGTTAAGGACAAAGTGTGTGTGAATCCAATCATCCTGGGGAAATACATAGTCAGAAATACATAGTCCTGGTAGAAAGATGTTGGGTATCCCACAATCTCCGGGACAGTGAGTGAACACGAGCACGTGTAACATACATATAATATGTTTCATACGTTCTTTTGGTGAAAGTCAAAATGTTCTGTTGATAAGAGTTGTCCAATTATTGGCGAATATCTGTGTTTACAAGACCTTTGCCAATGATGTTGCAGATTATACGTACGCAATAATATCAATGACCTGGATGCATTTGTATTCAATCAAACTAACCTAAACAAAATAATAATAATAAAAGTTTATTAACAGGACGCAATTATAGTGGACGCCTTATACCAGTAATACTGTCATACTGAGGAATACATATCTACAATAAATTAAAGTTTATAAGACATAAAACGTATAAAGTGATTAAAACGTGCACTTTGAGAAGCGTATGCAAAATAATAATAATAAAAAAATATAGTGCACTCAATGGCAAAAAAAACAGCGCAGGACGTCGCGTATTTTTAGCGAAGCAAGCCTGGAGGCATTTCATCCTTACTGGAACCAACACATCCCAATGAGGGTCAGCGACAATCTTGGTAGACTAGAAAGCGTTTAATATTCATTGCCTGTATATGAAAGCATACATTTTTCATGTTTGTAAATCACAGTAGCTCCTTCACGTGATGCTATGACGTAAGTGAAAGCGATGTGAGACCTTGACCAATCGTATGTGACGGGCCATCAAAAGACCCAATCAGCGCTAAGAAATAGCTTCACCCGGAAATTGAAGTAAATTTTCGGAGATGCTGGGAGAGGGATCACTCGCCGGTGGGGTTTGTTTGATAAAATGAAATCATAAGCTGCTTTGTTCTTCAGATTTTCGTGTGGACAAACAGTATTTAAATATAATATGTTTCCCTATGCTGTACCACGCAGCCTACCCGTAGCTAGCTACAGTTAGCTGTTAGCTTGTTACAGTTTTAGCGTAGAAAAGCCAAGTAGTCTCATGAGGTCATCCCGATTTAGTTCAGATAGGCATGATGGTCAAGACAGCGTAGGTCATGCGTTGCTGTAGCATTTTGTTTGGCTTTGCCAGGCAGTTAGCTAGCTGTTTAGCTGTAATCATTTCAGTAATTGAAAGGGCCTCATGCTGAGTTGTTTGCTGTGTGATCGTTGAAATGTAGGCGATCATTATCCGTTGTAGTTAGCATCTGTTTGTGTGCCACACATCTTGGTCGTTAACTGACTCAAAACAGTTTATTTTTAACCTTAAACTGCAATTTTGATGGTTTGTTTTTAGGTGTTGACAAAATTGTCGAAAACATTGGAAGTCTACCGGTTGATCTGTTTGCAGAAACAGTAAGGATTGCCATGCCCTCTTTACAAGTACTGAAACAAATATTTATAGTGGTATCTGTCTACAGAGGTGCTTAGAGTTGTGCTTTAACAGTTAACAAATCGATACCAATTGTCGTACAGCGAGCATGCTACATTTACACACACAGGCGCGCACGCACACATATACATACATATAAACACACACTGTATAAGCAGGAATCAAGATTGTGGCGAGTTCTTGGTCATAAAATGTAATATATACAATAGCCACAATAACCACAACATCTGTAATTAAAATTTAAGGTATGAGTACAGCAGCTGTTTCCTTCCAGTGCATCTCAGTACTCTCGTGCACAGTGATTGAGCTCCAGGCTCGCACGCTTGTGCGAACACAAGTAATCTTTTAATCTCTCTAGTGTCAGCAGATTCTGACTCAGCTTCAAGGGCAGGCTCAGGCTGTGGATGTGGTTGAAATCTGTGGTGTGAGTACTTACTTCACCCTGATACTTTTTATGTAGATATCCATGCTCAAAAAACAGCAACCCTGAGAGTCACACTAATGTCATTTCTGGCTTTTTTAATGTAGAGATTCCAGAAAGCTGGGATAATACTGGACTTAGAGGCTGTTCAGGAGATCAGTAAACTGCTGTCATTCAATTTCAGGTACTGTATGTGCATATTTAATACAAAATAATCAAGGCATGAACAAGGATTAATTTTAGTTGAATACCGTTGTCCTCTTGGCTGACAGTTTCCTGCTTGGCATGTTTCATTGCAGGTCAGCAGCAAAGAGCAACCTCTCTGCAGAACAGCTGATCACTAGGTTGAGAGAGGGCTGCAGTAAGTGGTCTAAACCTGCCCTGCAGGTGGTGCACAAGTTGTGGAGTGAACAAGGAAATCTTGTCCGTGCCCACCAGGAGGCGCAGGCCATGAGCAGTGTGGGACAGGTAGGGCCATCTCACCCCTCAGCCACTGACAAGATGAATAACCTTACATTAGACTCAGAGTGCTCGGACATGCATGACAAGTTTAAACATTCAAGAACAGGACAATAGACACTCCTGACCATGTGAAACACAAGTATCTAATACCATAATCAAGGTTATGGACAATCTAGTGGAAAAGAAACTAAATTAAACTTGTTCAATGAAATGTCTGCTTCTTTAGTGGATAGCTTATAAAATTTTTTTTATCTTTGATCACTTTGTTTATTAGCAGTTGTAGACATGTGCACAAAACATCCTCGCATATGAAAATATCTGCTTGCTGAACAGATAGCGATCAGTGTAGGTAGCTCCAGAGGAAGGGCAAAACTGGCTATTGTCTTGTCTTCCTTGGGAGTGGCAGTGATCTCTGTTCTTTCCCTGGCACTGCACAAATGAATATTGGCATTTGGTAGAAAGGTAGCTTTATGACCCACATTTGTACGAGGCTTTCTCTTTTGTTGGGGCAGAACAGTAGGTGAGTTGTCTTACCATATCTGTTTCTCCAGCTGGTGGATGTGCAGTGGAAATTGGGAATGGCGGTCAGCTCAGACACCTGCCGTTCCCTCAATTCGCCATACGTCTCCTTGTTGTTGAAAATTGCAGACACCTCAGGACAGATATCCAGCAAATCCTTTGAAATGACAATCCCACAGTTTCAGGTCAGTTATTTTTGGACAATAATGCATACAGGAATTATTTAGTTTTTATGTATCACTTTGTTTTACTCAATTTATCTTGCTTAAAACTCCCTTTTCTCTCATTCCAGAACTTCTTCAGACAGTTCAAGGAGATGGCAGCCGTCCTAGAGACAGTATAATGCTCAAAGAGACCTCATTGTGCCTGATAAATTCTGACCCTCAAATGGTAGTTCATTGTTTTGTTTTCTTAGGAATAAACCAGTAGCGTCAACCCCAAGTCCCAAAGTGCCAAAGTGTCGCTTTTTTTCTTTGATCCCAATCCTCCAGTGGCTTTTGGGCTGATTATTCAATTAGCTGTACTTTTACCGCTATACTTGCCCTAGCCCTTACGTGGCCCTAGCATATTTACCAAACAAGGTAAGAATCATGTCTAGAACCCATTTGATCTTCACGATGATGGGTGTTAAAAACATTACAAGCACAAGAATCTAAAACACAACACTGGTGGACTACCAGAGTTCAAAAAATGTTGATTTAGTTTGTTGTATGGTACGTGAAGTGTGAAACATACACTACGATACCATGGCACTGTTAAATCACTTCTGCTTAACAGTATAGACTACTTTCATTGAAAATCACGGCCTGGATGTTATGGAGTGCATTTACCAAGCTCTGGACTTCACCTCCCAGAAGCCTGTGAAATTCTGGCTGTTTGCATACTAAGCACAGCCATGTACAGTACACATTTTTACTCTATGGCAATGTTTACTTTACATAACTGTCAGTTGCCTGTGAGTGCATAACAAATAAATGCATCTTAAATAATAACATCACTATTCATTACAATGAAAAAGGATAATTGGTAACAAATCATACTCAATTGGGTTATCTAATGATGTCATACAAATTTATTTTGGAGTTCAAATAAGCTAACACCCCTTAGTATTTTCAAGAATCCTTTTTTCTGTGTTTGGTATAGGCAATGCTCTGAATCGTTCTTAGACTTTTAAAGAAATTCTGGAAAGAAATTCTTTTCTCTGTTCCCCCTGGGCTCTATTTTACAACTATTTTATGAACTGAATTCAGACACTGAGTGACAAGAGGACTGACCTTGTAACATCTAAAAATCTGTTTTCTTTCCTCAGTAAGTATCAATAAGTGCATTCCATTCTGTGTTTTGTCAGTGTGTGGGTTGAGTAAAATCATCTGTATTCAAGGCACTGGACATTTTCTCGCCACGGTACACTGAATGTAACTTTTAGTAACTCATAAATGATTAGTGTTAACAATCAGGGGATAACTTGAATCTTTTTGCCTGCTCCAGTTGTGCTCTTTTTCTAAAGCAGTGATGTCCCTATTCAGCTGTGATATCCATTAAGGAAAGATTTGTTCAGCTGGGAGTAAAATGAATAAAATTGAGAAATATGACTTCTTGAGACCCTACAGCATTTCAGGGCTAGGATCAGATCACCAGTTGTTCTGTGGCCTTAAATGGAATATGCTTTTGACATAACCTTTCTTATGGGTGTCAAACTTGACCGATTGGCCACACTGACTGTGACCCAGTAACTTGTGGGCCTGGGAAATGAAGTCTGTTGTTGCCATGTGGGACACAGTATGCTCAGAGAGTGACTCTGATGGGGTTACATGTGCCGCATACTTGATCTATTTCGGGGATATGGTTTGCTACTCTGGCATCCTGTTACA
This sequence comes from Megalops cyprinoides, assembly GCF_013368585.1. Taxonomy (NCBI): domain Eukaryota; kingdom Metazoa; phylum Chordata; class Actinopteri; order Elopiformes; family Megalopidae; genus Megalops; species Megalops cyprinoides. The sequence goes on from NC_050593.1 coordinate 22,965,205, forward strand.
GGCTTTAGCAGACATCCAGAAACACTCGAACTCTGCTCCATAATCCTAACAGTGAGTGAGGAGGGAATGTTCCTTAGGCCCAAGGAAGGTCTTTAGAGTTGTTCATCTCTGCCTTTATACATTTACCAAATAAAATCTGTAAATCAGTAAATCATGAGATGGCCTGAAGGCTGTTAAATAAAAATTGTTTTGCGTAATGGCCCTGATTCAATGATAGTGCACTTTGTTCTTAACTTTGAACAATGAAGTTAAGTACCAGCCTACTTTTAAAGTTTGTTAAACAAAGATGGGTTTGAGGGTCACTGAACTACAAGGACAATTTGTACCTTTTTCATTTTAATTAAATTTTAATTAAAGAAAAGTGCAGTGTGCATTCCGGTGACATGAAGTGTCTACATGTGAATCAGTGTAACTGTTCTATAACCTTTGAATTTGTTGTCTGAAGGTCATTTGAAGAAATTTCTCCAAGTGTACATGAAAAAGGAAAGTGTTGGCATTTAATCAAGAGTCAGAAACAAACAACTGATGTGCAATGAACAAAACCTGAAATGAGGCCAACACAGACTGCACATCTTGTCTGAGATGCTGGATAAGAATGCCTTAATACTGCGTAGGGGTCTGGTTCTTCTCTAACCAAACAGCACTTTGGCAAACAAAAGACAAACGGCTTGCATAAACGTCCAGCCTTCTGTTATTTGTTATATGAGTCTCCGTTTCATTATCACAACGCAGCAGCACACAGTTGTATTTAATAATGGTACTATATACAATTTTATTTACTGATCCATGCAATACACAGTATTTTGTGCACGTAAATTGAAACTGGACTAATAGGTGTTCTGATGAACACCATTTACAGATACCGTTGTGGCATTTAAATAACGAAACCAACTAGTACATTTCTACACATGATAAGCTTAATTGAAAGTTCATGAATCTGCCTCACGGACCTGCAGGGCTTTAGCTAGGTTACAGACATCGACCCACCCTTTTGTCTAGGGCACAGGAGAAAGTGTGTGCAGTCACGTGCAGCTTCTCCTCCTACCGTGAGGACGCAGCAGTGCCTGTTCCTTGCACATGCGATGGGAAACCTGTCACGTACAGCCACTCCTCCCGGAGCGACCCGACCCAGCTCCTTAGGAATAAGTATAACAAAGCGGAGGCAAACACATAGCTAGCTACCGCAGGGAAGTGTAAATTGCAAACGGGCACCAGTTCAGCTCCGGGTGGATACACAACTTAACACTGTCGGAGCAATAGATGTTTTTAGGGGTATAGCCACAGCAAAAAGTTGTAGATGGTGGTGTTTTATTTCGTCCTGTGTTGTGCTCACGCAGCTGTCTGGAAACGCCACGTTTTAGGACGGCGCGTGCAAGAGGTGCGTGTCCCATGTAAGTAAAAGGAGACCGTTCCTTCGGACGGATATCGGCAAGTATCACATTGATGGCTTCGGCGGAAGAACAACAAACACACTCCCAGGCTGAAGAGGAGCACATTAGTGAGCCGAGTTTTTTGTCATTGCTGCACGAGGAAAGCATGCTGCAAACGCGTCGGTTGCAATAACTTTTTTCGGACAAAAGAGGAAGTTTCAAGTCTGCAATGAAATATGAATGTTACCAGCTAGTTTGATAGTTATACTTTACTTGCAACCAGTGACAAGAATTTAGCTTTTTTCGCAGATCGAATGTACCAGTTAGCCGTGCCTGCTATCTGAAATTGCTGAAATTCAGCAATAATAGGCATTAATACCCGTGTTTGTTCGCCCGCGAATTAAAACCGATATGGAGGTTATGAACAGTCAGGATGACAAAGGGAATAATCCCTCGAAGCCAGATAAAAGATTTAGCCTTTGTTACATGGGATGGTCTTCGTTGGACAGACGGACTACGCTGCCCATGCTACCGTGGCTGGTGGCAGAGATTCGCAGGAGAAGCGAGAAGAACGAGACGGGACCCGTCCAGGCCAGGGAAGTTGAACTGATTCTCATGCCTCCCCTCATTCGATGTGTCCCTGCAAATAACAGCAACGCGTCCGTTTTCATCTTCGAGCATAAAGCTCAGTTCATCTCACGGTTCATTCACAACAGCCATGACCTCACCTATTTTGCCTACCTTATCAGGAGTCAGCCTGACAACCCGGAGTCGGAAATGGCTTGCCATGTTTTCAAGGCGTGCGATCCCAACCAGGTAATTGATTGGCACATGTCAGAAACAGTATGAATTCGTTTGATAGAACATATTAGGTACCTAGCTTGCTACTTTGTGTGGTCACTTTGTGTTGCACCTGGGTGCACAGTTATTGCCGTTTTATTTAGTGCCAGAAGCAGATTGTTGCCATCACATTTCAGCCCCTACCAAGCACATTTTTTTAATTTTATTCCTAGTAGAGCGTTCCACATTTGATGTTTTTAGGCTGCATGTATGCGCGCCAGCTGCCACCATAAACAGTTTACACCATATGAAGTCGGTTAGTGCCCAGAGTTGCATTGATGGCAACCTACCTACAGAGCAACAGATAAGGCCAAAGCCAAGTTATTATGGTCCCTTTTGAATTTGTGCTCCCACCAAATGTTACATGTTAGTAGAGTTATATCACACTGTTGAATATGCCATGAACTGAATAATTTGCCATTTATGGGTTAGTACTTTTGGCATTCTACTGAATGATGGCATGGTGAGGCAACAGCATGTGTTAGCAAATGGACTAGTACATCTATGCTTGGCACAAAGGACTGGGCAAATGGTATTTATGGCAAAAAGAAGGTCTGTGTTATTCCTGACTAAAAACCTCCTGACTGGGAGTGGAAAAGACAGTTGATGTGTATGGATGTCCTCTTAAACATTTGAAAAAGTCTCTGTCAGTCTTTTCATGATTTTACACACCTCTATTTATACTACATATATACAGCATAAACACAGCATAGGAAAATTTATTTGAGATCAGTAACATAAATCTAGATGACTTATGAGTGTCTGTAGTTCAGAACATAATACATTGTGTTCAGAATAGTTAATTTTCATATAGTTCAAATCTGGACATACCATAGTAAAACAGTGACCACATTTCTGCGTTGAAATCACACAGGTAATTGATGCTGTGTAAAGGCTTAAATGGCTTGTTACATTGCTAAAATAGGTCTGGTTCATTTAAAGATGAAATGTTATCATTCTTTCTAACCATTGTTAATGTTGTTGCTGGCCAAGATAAACATTTGGCTGCATACTGTGACCAAGAGGAATCCTTACTCACCTCCTCATTTGAATAATCTTGTCCTGGCTTGATTATTCCCAATTAACAGTAGATTTTATGTGACTGGGAAAACTGCAGTATGTGTTGTTTATTATGTCATCAGATTGATAACTAAAAGAGGTAAATGTTTTTGTTAGATCACCAGTTTTTAGTTCCTTTTGAGTGCCTATTACAGTACTGCTTTCTCCCCTCAAATGAATGTACCTGCTAAAGGCCATTCATCCCAAAGAAGGGTGGACAGCACTGAAGTTTTTACAGCATAATTAACACTATATTGAGTGCCTGTATGTCCTACATACAAAGCATAGTTGTGCTGCATGACATTTTAAGAGAAATCAATGTTGAGCATCGGCAGTGCCAGGAATTGTTTGTGTAACGGCAGAGGCCTCATGACTCGGTGTTTGAAGCTGCAGGCAAACGGCCCTGGCTTGTCAGAAATGGTGCTTTGTAATGTTTCTGTGAAACATCACTGAATTATGAATGCTGCTCAACTTACCAAATTTAGAACGGCACTGAGAAGAATTGCTGCATTTTTAATTGCTGGGAGTGTCTGTGTGCTTCTGTGTGCGCTAATGTATGTGGATATCCGTAAAGCCTTAAAGCACAGTTTGAACTGTTACAGCACATGCTTGTGAATGAATAAGCAACCACAATATTTTTTGCAAGAATATGAGTGTGAGTGTAATTGAACAGATTTTCCCAGTGTTTGTTTTACAGACTGAACATTCTGTTTCATCAGTGTACTTTCAGGTGGATACAGTGGCTTGTTTGGAGCAGTGTTTTTGGGCTGGTGTGTAAGGCACTTGAGATAGGGCAGTCCAAACTGCCATCTGTGGAAAGAAGATATGATGGGATATGCCGCATAGTTGTTGTTGTAGATTGTATTATGATACACGGTTAAACAGTCCGTGTTACTGTGCTTAAGTCATGCATGTTGGGAGGCATGTATTAACTGAAGCAAAGGGGCAACATTGCATCATTTTAAACAGACAGGGAATTACGTCTACCTCTGTTTTTTTTTTCCCTTTTCTTCCTGATAGCTGTATGATAACACTACGAATGTGTTGAATGAACACAATGAATGAATATCTGTGATCCTGAGAAAGTTCTGTAAAAACTGTAAAATTCTGTCCACCTGTAATCATAAAACATGGATTACTTTTATTATGACACAGGGCAGTCTGAAAGTGTTATGGCGATTTATTATATAGACTTAAAGAAATAATCCAGTTTTGTTATTTACACTGTGCTTCACAATGTATATAAATTCAAAAGCATTGCCATTTTATCTGTTATGGTTTTGGTTTGATACACTGTTAATGCAACAGTCTCCCTTTTCACAAAACTTAGTTTTGTAAAGTTCATGAATTATTCAGATGCACTAAATTATCTACAGCTGTTGAATTAGAGCAGACAATCATGTGCAACTTGAGCATCTTGCGCTTAAAAGAGTACTGGCACACATTCAAGTACAGCCAGTGGTTTCAGTTTGAGATCAGCATGTAATAAGATCATTCACTTGTCGTAGCAAATACTGGATTACTGGTAGTACTCTATGCACTGATGTAAAAATCTTGCAGTTGGGATCCGTTGTAAGTACAGTCAAAGAAGTGCATAGTGTCAGAGTTGTGAATAACACCTTAACTCTATTCCACCAACAGTTCACCGTTTTAATGACCTTTCTTTGTGATTTTCTCTGACCTCTGGCAATGTCATACTGTTGAATTATTAAATGGTAAACAAATCCAAATGGCCTTTCAGTTCCACTAGAATTACCTCTCTTTTTCAGCCTGGTTTCAGCCATCATTTGATACATCCTGATGTGCATTTAAAGCCATTCAAATCCCTAAAACTCATTTTCATTTCTCGGGGGCTGTCAATGGTTGTGTCAGCTACAGAATACCACTTGTTTTTTCCCCACACATTGCTGGTATGTTGTGGAATAAGGCTTCAGTGGAACCTTGTGATTTTTCATTTGTTGCAAAGTCTAGTGATCTTGGCTTGATCACCAGTGCCTTCAAACCCTGCAGTGTGACCTTCTGTGTCCCTCTACCAATAGGTTTGTGTTTTGGGACAGAACAGCCTTGGGGGTAGTTCACAGATTACATGCTTGTTGTAAAGCCATCTCTGTTATGGGTAACACTGAGAATCAAAGCTGTATTTAGAAAATATAAATAGGAGGGTCAGCACTTTGATAGATCAAACAAAAATAAATAACCCCCCTGGAAGGCTTTCATCAAGTGTCTAAAAGTGTCTGAGCTGGACAAAGTCTTTGCTCCAGTCAAAGCGAACATGCAGGATGGTTGAGTTTTTTTCCTCATGAATGTGAACTTCTCAATGCATTTATGATCTAAGTTCATATCCCACAATGACAGCTTTCACAGTTTATGTAGCTCACTTAGGTATTTATGAGGGAACACAGATACATTATAGGGCATTTGGATTGCACTCTCTTGGAGAAGGTGTAATTTCCATTGTGGAAAAAAATGCTAATCCAGACTGTTGAAAGCAGTCACCATAGGGGTGTTATTTTGTCCAGGCAAAACAGATAAAGGCTGTGAGCTTTATGAAGATTAAGTACTGTGTAATCTTAGTAAGACTGTTGTGATTATGTTTATCATTTATTTTGGTAGTGCCATCCAAGGTGCCTTTCAACGCCTTCAGTGACAGTGTTATCATTTTATTTCAGTGTAATGAAGAACACTGTACTCCAGTATGGTGAAAAACTAAGCCAAAAATCAAATACAAAAATAATTATAAAAGGCGCAAATTCAGACAAGACAGTCAAGTTCCAGCCACTTAGGAATAGTTGGGCTATTCAAAAGATCTAGCTTTTTAACTGTCTCCTCTGCATATGTCTTACTCTGACTGCTATCTCTGTACATTTGGCATTCGTAAGAAGAAAAAAGTTTATAAAAATTTGACAACAATATGACTCTGCTTCTGTAGCAGTTTTCTTTAGATATGTAGATCTTCAGTGTAAACTGCACTTTTCAGAGGTATCACCTACAGCCCACTTAAGTACAATGAAATAATATGGTTGCCTTAAAGTGTATTTTGTTTTCTGTTTTGGAAATTTTGGAATGTGTTATAAGTGATCAGTTTGATCAGTTCTTGACCTGTTTTTCTTAATTCTGAAAAGACTGATTCTACATTATATTAGCCTAGTGCAGTTTTGTTTTTGTAAGTTTTTGCGAAGCTTCCTGGTCTTGCAGTAACGATGCCAGGAGAACAGCTCCATTACACTTGGGAAAAGCTGCTGTCAAAACAGCATTCAAATGGAAAATATGAGCCAAAATGGAGACCGCAGTACAGCTTATGATTATCTGATCTGTACTGCGGGCAAATATGCCTGATATCCATGACGAAGCTCTGCATGACAAAAGGTCAGAGCTTCCAATAGCAGCACCTTCAGCCTAAAGCTTAACCTACTAAAAAGAGAGATGTTTTTGGCATTATTTGAAAGGGGTCAATATTTAACATTGCACACGGGAACGTTATGCAGGCTCGTGCGCTGCAGTTGTCTCCCGTGGCTTTGTGCTCTCTTGGATGTTTTATTCTTGCAACACGAGTGATGAAGTGCAGTCTGCACATTGCCTGAATGCTGAATGTGGGAGAGGGAGGGGCTACTCCCTGCAGTGAAGCTACAATGTCAGATCCCGCAGGACGCACCGAGAGACCACAGGTGCTTCACTGTTGCCTCGTTAGACGAGAAAAACTGGCCGGGTAGCAACACGTGCCAGATAGACCTTGAAGAATGTGAGTTCACCCACACAGGGTTTAGCTGTGCTGCTCTGTTCTGCACTATTAGTTTTCTACCCTGCAAAATATTTATTTGTATTCTGTGTGCATTGAAACAACCCTACAAAGCTTTGTGCATACACCCTTGTTATCCATATGCCAACAACTACAAATATTTATTACATGCAAATAAATTCCCTTGTCATAGTTTTGTCAACTAATCTCCTACAGCACAGTTTGTGCTCTTCTGCTGCGCAGTTTGTGTTGACCTTTGCAGTCCATCACATTGCACCATGTTTTCAGATAGACTGTCTGCATATGTTCTCAAGATGTATATTACAATGTTTTCAGAAACTGAAATTTTGCATGCCAGTAAAGAATGCTCCTTCATTTTGCATTTGGCTTGTCTGATAATATACTATATCAGAGTGCATTTAAGTATTGCCTGCTTGGTTATTTGAAAGTGTTTCTTATTATGAGAGCAAAAAAATCAGCCACCGCAGATAGATTTTGCAGTATTTAATGAAGAACTGTTAAAGTTAATTTGTGGAGGGATCTGCGTCTGTGTGCTGGTTTTTTTTCTTCCATTAAATTCCCCTGGCTTAATTGGTCTAGTTGGTCTAATAGCGGCATGCTTTTACAACTAGTATTTTCCCAAAAATGAATATATTGTGGGTGTATCTCAGGACAGTCTGTAACTATAATCCATTAAATAGAAAAATATAAAAAGTTGCACTAAATGAATGGACTAAGGAACTTAATAAGGGCAGAGGTCAGTGCAAAAAGGAGTATACACATGTGTCCTTGCAGAAATAGTTTGAGACTCCAGATTGAATTACTAATCTGAATAGCTGCTGTATTCAGCACAAGTGGATTCTTTATAAAATCTCAATGATACTGTTACTCAGTGCTTTTACTATGGATGCATTTATCGGTTAGTGGAAAGTATCAGAGTATCAAAGTATCTCAGTATCAGACTTTCCTGTGTACCAGTATATGTTTATTTTTTATTTTGCAATTTTCGTTTGGTTGGCATAATATACTGAATCTATCAGAATTTTTGTACTGAACAAAAGTGTTTTGTCGTTCTTCAGGTCACCCTCTTTCATCATTACTTCCAGCTCTCATTTTCATGCTGTGCCATGGCTATTGTCTCCTCATTAACTTGTACTGACACTAATCTCTGTGTTCATTTATTTGTGTGATTTATATAGACTGAATTTCTCTAACCCCTACAGCTTTTTTAATGGACTAATGACTTCCGTCATGCTTTCATTCACTCAATATGCATAAACAATAGAGTCACAACATTAATAAGCCTTTCTCATGAGCTGCTGTCTTATTGCATTATTGCAAGCAATGGCCCGAGATCAGTTTTTCACAGAAAAATGTCTGGTTTTCTGATACTATTCTCCCTCATCACTATGCATAGTATGTCCAGCTACAGGTTGTGGCATCAAGAGCAAGAAAATGCACACTGTTTAAGTTGCTTTGAAATAACCTTCATCAGTATTAGGAGATACCATAGGCATATTTGGGCATTGTTTAAAAATTAGACGGTGACTGACAATGTTCCCGTCAATGTCAATTTGGGACAGTGACCCTTCACACAGTTTCCTGCCTGTTGCTCATGCCCGGCTTTGTTTTGAAGGCTTGTAGGACTTCAGTGACATCAGGATGCATCATGATCCAAGTGGTAGCAAAAGTGAGGAGGCCAGTTAGCCACTGGATGCCACCCAGCACTGTCACTTTGCACTTCATTGCATTAGTACACACAAAGCTGAGCTAACTGCCATGTTGTTTGTGTTTGTGGAGCTATTCCCTGTCTGTACTGAAGCTTTGTTACTGATACTATTGGCTGTATGTTGCCATGGTCATGTGCACCAACCAGAAAGTCCATTGTCCTCTCACAGAAATGTTTACTCCATTCCTCCACTCACTCGGCTTCTTGAATAACTGAAAACGTGCCATGTGTTGCTTTGTATTGCTACTGCATGCATGACAAATGACAAATGACTGCATTGATTGGGTGAGTTATCAAGACTCTCCTCTGCCATGATAGGACTTTCAGATCAGTTCACCTGCCACAAACTGTTAATGACAACTGTGATTTTCACATATGTCTATGCCATTAATATACAGTAGTGCCAGCAAGGATGGATGGCATGGATCAACCACTAGTCCCTGCAGCAGAATTCAAACCATCTATCTGAAAGTTGTGCGGTTACAGAGATAAAGTTGTTGAAAACACCATAGGTTATAATGAAGTGCATTTTTTTTTTTTTTGAAAATGTTCTGTTGGTGTGGAAACTATATGACTTTGAAAGTAAAGGTTAATAGATACAGTAAAACGTCTTAAAAGCATTAGTTGGGAGATTACTGTGAAAAAAATATGCAAAGCTGTATTTACATTGTTGTGGTTCATGAACCGACACGACTTCTCATATTACTTGTTTTGCGATAACGGCTACATTCTGTGAAAAGTGAGTATGAAGTGATGAAGTGACTCGCCCTTAGCTGCACTCAAGCTAAGATGGTAGGATGCTGTTGGGTGTGGGAAGTGTAGGTCTGGCTCAGAGTGAAATTATGAACTGAGACAGGAAATGAAGGTCATTAGACTCAGTAGATGCAGGGTTGTTGCCTATGTGAAATGCAGTATTTCCTCTGGAGATTTCTGATTCCAAGTTTTCTAATTTTTTTTTTTTTTTTTTATGTCGAGCCCTCCAAGGTCAGGCTGCTGGTGTTTTTGTTGGTCTGATTTTCTCCCTGTTGAAAGCAGAATCTTAACCATAACCATTTTTTGAGAAAAATTCTACAAATATTTGGCGTGTTTTGATAATGGTCATCTTATTTTTTCTGTAGCACACACCCAGCATGACTACAAACATAGGGGCGCACAGATACTAATCATGAACTGAAGGTGGCAAGACATTGAAATTGGGTTTGCATATACTATCATTGGTGTTGTACAATAAGTGCAGGGTGAACTGTGTGATTTTTTTGTGAAGCGCCCATGTCATTTGATTTGGATGCCCTGCCCCTCAATGTTTGCCAGTTCATTGTGAGCCAGTGTTTGAGTGTCTGTTTTTCTAACACATAGAACCCTTTATAGCAGTGATTAGTTTAGCTCAAATTTGACATGCTGAACATATAGTTGTTCAGAAAGTATCTGTTTTCAGGAGATTTTCATGGTGTGGCAGCCATTTTACATATGGTAAATATGCACTAATGCACTTATACACATTTCTTCTGTCAGTCACATAACTATTAGGTCTTGCAAAGAGACTCATGTGAAGCATTGGGCTGACCTGTTACACAACTGATTAAGCAACTGGCTGGTTCACATGCCAAGGCACCCATATTGTGTGTGGCAGATATACTGTATCGTTTATTTGTTTCAAAGTTGTTTCGTCTGATGTGTTAGAGAGAATTTTAGATATCTTAATGTTGCTGCAAAAATGCAATGTTTGAGAAAGAAACCTGCCTCTCATCTGACAAAACTGCTCAGGTGAACTGTAGCACATGAATTCTGATATTTGCCTGTGATATATGCGATAATTAACGTAATTGAAGTTGACTGTGTTGTAATTGATTGACACACGTGTCACATGACAGACATGTACGTAGTCAAAACATAATTTAATCATTTATGTTTGTTGTAATTATGGGTGAGAGAACTGAAATTTGAAAATTGAACTTGGCACATATTTCACAAACCTATTTGTGCATTTGTCATTTGTGCAGGATGGCTATAAAATATTTTCTAAATGTCCTCTAAGCCCCCTCATAAATTACTAGGACTGCAATAAATGAAGCTGCTAATTACACTTTTCAAAAGTAGATGAAAGATGTGTCTAAATCAATACGATCAAACGGGATTCTAAAAAGTCGATTGAAGGTCTCTAGTAAAAGGGCAATGAATGTGTACTGTAGCTCCATTACAACATTAATGATTGAGATAGCCTTCAGCACAAAAGAGATTTTTGCTCCCTAAGTCTAGACATTCTGTAGATGGGAACTGAAATGAGATGAAATTTTAATTCTGTAAGAAGTAAGTCATCACATTTGTTTAAAATTACCCACACTTCACATATCATTCTCATGCAAAAGGTAGACTTCAAAGTTTATCATTTTGAGCAATCATTGAATATTTTACTCAGCCTGGCTTTACATTTGACATTTAGTGGGCAAAGTAGCACATCACAAAGAATGCTGAGATTGATTCAGTGAAAGATCTGTAAAGAAAATAAAAGCTTTAGCATGTGTTTTTTTTCCACTCAGAATTAAAATTTCTCAGTAAAACCGTTGATATGCTGTGGAGTAAATAGCTGTTATACTGTCCTCTCATTACAGCTTGTGATCAATAACAGGTGATTGTAAGTGTCAGCAAACAGCCCTGTTTTCCTCCTATCCTTGTCTAATAAAGGGATCTGTGGATTTGTTTTGTAACATCAAATTAATGTCTTTAGTTTTGTCAACATGAACCTCACAAATAAGACCAAGAGTGACTGAATCATCAGCGAATCTTGAGTATGCAATCCTTTCATATCCTTCTCCAATATGCCCTTCTTCCAGAACAGAGAGCGCGCACCCATGAAGTGACCCTAGTGAATCAGGTATCTTCTCATCAACAGGTGTTGTGCAGGTGACGGGATTGTGCTGCCACCCCATAATTCTGATTTCATTATACATATATATTATAGTAGCTTATGCATTACGCAGGCGTCTAGCCATGGAATGGTACGCCTGTAGCTGTTGACCTCAGTGTTCTCTCCGTCTCCATGCTTGACTTGATTATCGTCAGCTGGCACGGCAGGTGGAAAAGCACCCAGGCACTTTGTATGCAGGGACACAGTTGGAGGCGTGAGGTGGTTTCATAATCACTTCTCTGCCCAGTCTGGCACAGCAATGCCATTGGGCTCTCGGTAGTTGCCTGCAATGAAGGGGTTGGTCTATAAAAATAGTCTGGATGATAGAATGATGAAAATTGCCTGCATACAGGTTCAGTGGTTTGCTAAATAGCAAAAAGTCTCAACCAGTGGTGTTCTTTATTATTTTATGAATTATTATGTAGTTTAAATATACAAATATAAACACTTGTAGCATAATTGAATGTCTACCTCTAACTGCCGCTTTTTGATAGGTTGTGCATAAATGTAGCAAAGGATGCCATTATTTGTGGAGTGCTGTGGTTTTTTGAAATAGCTATTTTTCTCCAGCTCGTATAAGCTTAATTACACTTGTCCATTGGTGTTTTTCTTTGGGATGTAGGCCTAACTGGTGTTGTGATCTATGAGGAAAAACCTCAGAGTAATGTTTGGTTAGCATTAATGTAAGGTCCATTTACTTGCTGGGTGCATGATACACTCAACTTTACTTTTTTCCAAAGGTTCTTTTTCAAAGGGTTGCTTATGAGTGTTTCTCGAAACTTTTAATGTCAAGCTCTAAATTGAATACAAACTTCATGTTAAAAAATGATTGTAATGTAAACTACTGGTAGTTTTTCAGAGAACAGCCGTTGGTGGCCTTTAATTCTGGCAGCTGGGAATCATTCTTTCCACCATGGTAACTGTGTGGTTTGACCTGTATCGCTTATGTCAACTGTTATGTGACAAGTTCATTCTTTGTCACATTCAATTATACGGCACCGCATGAGAAATGGCTCCATTTTCTTTGTAATGATTTACTAACCTTACCTGCAGGAGTGTTTGTGTCTTCATTTGCTCCTATGGTGCATGTCACTATTTGCTCACAGTTTCTGGGTGCCAGTATTTGGATACTGAGAAGCAGACAATGCAAAAAATCAAAACGCATTTTATGAAAACGTGTTGTGTTTGGCTATTACAGATGGCTTATAAATATCCTGGTTGTCCTCTGATGATAAGTCAATATGTATTTGATTGCCCATTGATGAAAGGGTCTTTGAAGCTCAGTGTTCTTTTCAGTCTAAAAGCCATGTCTATCAGTTTTTGGTTTGAAGAACAAACATTTAACGTTTAGCATTAACATTTTAAGCGTTACTGTATGTTTTTTGGGTTGTTGCTATCTCATTTACAACATTAGCTTTGATGATTGGTGAAATGAACTAAATATTTTATGGAAAATAAAATGTTTAATAGAAAAAAGGCCTCATTGTCTTGTATGTTCTCATGGAAAAACATACTTTACTACTTTCCCAGCTGTGCAGGTCTTATACCCCAGTGTAATCTAATAATTGCAGTAAACTGTTAGCTACATATGACTCATTATCTGACTAGAACCTGAATGTTGATGTTTAGGTAGCAGTGAAAACCATACTAAACACTCTAGATATGTAGATTATAATTAATGAGGTGAATGAAAATATATAAGGATGATTATGTACATTTTGAGTCGGGCAAATATGTTACTACAAGATCAGCAGACATTTGGAGAATTAATGAAATGAAACAGGCTTTGTAAATGAGTCATGAGGTATCGGCAACATGGCTCTGGAATCTATGTCATTTTTCATTTTTTTACCACTATTCTATGATCAGTGAATATATGTGACAGTTGGGATGTTGAAGATAATGAAGAAGCTGGAAGGCAAAAGGATTTGCCAGTTGTGAAAAGTGGCCAGCCTCCATAGTCTCTGTGTGAAAAATCCACAGGTCTATTTTCTGCACATTGCTTGGCTGAAGCTCCACAAAGCTGTGTGGTGTTTGTGTAGGAAGGACACCGTATCTGTGATGGTTTGTTCTCCTTACGTGCCCCATGCTGGAGCAAGTCTTGCATGACTGGATGGTGCAGTTGGTTACCGACAGGCCTGTGAAACCAGCTTTGGCCTTGGCTGTCCTATCCTATGCTATGTCTGAACCACAGATCCTGTCTTCAGTGTCAAGGGAACTGAAAGAACAGGCCTTGTCATTCTGTCTGAAATCAATCAAAACCTCACCTGAGTAGCCTCACCTGACCTCACTGTTTCTTTGGTTGGAACATATTTCCACTAATTTCATGAGAGGTGGTTACAGTAGAGTTTTGGACTTGAGTGATCAGTCATTTGCCAAACTGTGTGGAATATGGAAATGAGGCGTGTATGTATTCTGGATTGCCCCAGGGGTTACCTGCTGCAGTTGTTTGCACACATGTTGTTGCCTAGTGTTCAGTGTTTTCCAGTTGTCTGGGATCATTTGCAGGGATTCTTTGGGTTGTGTCATATTTACATAGCAAGTATGTTTATTTTTAATGTTAACTTGGCAGAGGGTGAATCTGCAGGGCAGCACAAGGATCAGCAAGCCTTTCCTCATGAAGCTATTCCAGTAGTTTTGAAAATAAGATTGAAATCCTCTCCATCATGTTGAATGATGAATGGTTTGAATAAGTTTCTGGGGAAAAAAGGAAGTTTTGAAGTGGTCAACAGTAACATTTGTTATTGTAAATGCAAAGCATTCATGAATCTCTAGATTTAAGCCTAAATGGGTTGATTGTGGCAACAAGTTTGGTTTGGCTGTTTTTGGAGTACTCAGTTGTCATGGATCGTAACTGAAGTTCACTGGAAATCCTGGGAAATGAGCCAGGAGGCAGTTATAAACAAGTGACCACACCCTTTCTGTTACTTCTACAAGTCAGTGCCTTGTGTCTGAGAGGGCTGAGAGAGCATGTTGCTTTTTCACTGCAGTCTCAATGAAGTGCCTTGTACTACCCTGGTTGTTCCATTCATTTTCATCGGGGTCAAGGAAGGACCCTGTGTGCAGTGTGAACCTGGAAAAAAAAAACTGTTGGAATAACAAAGACATCCAGTCAAACACCAAAAAGTGATGTCTTGTTATAGGTAACAAGTACTTACTTGCAAGGTAGAGCATTTTGTACCTGTCGTGTAAGACTAGAATGTGGCCTTACTGTCAACCAGAGCTTTGCATTAGAGTGAAATGATTTTCAATGGATTGAAATGTTTTTCATATCACTTAGAGATACCGAGAATCATTTGTGAAAACTGCTTGTGAGCATGGCAATGTGCAATTTGTGCAGGCCAATGATTTCATGTTTAGAAACTGAGTGAAGAGTGAAGAAGCTAAATCAAAATGTTGATTTAAATAATAGACACATAATCTATGGGCTGCAACCACACTGTGTCCTGACTGGCCCTGTTAGGTGTTGACATTATCATTAGTTGATTCCCCCATTTCTGGACGAGAAAGGTCATTACAGATTCGGGTGTATCTGAAGACTATAAAGTGGGCCTCTTATCTTTAGATTTGTCTAATTTTCCATCCAGTTTCTAAACAGTGAAATTGCCACTATGCACAAAGGGCAGATTTGTCAAATGCTTTTTGTCAGTTTGATAGGAACACTTTTGTAAAGAAAACAATCTCCAGTTCTAATTTAGGTTAAATTATTTGTGTGTTCGATGTGGAGCAGAGGCTGTTTGTTTTTCATTTCCAGTAGTGCTATGAACAAGTAATCCATTTGACCTTGGCCCGTAATCTCTGGCTTTGAGAGATCTCATATGGTGGTGCCATTAGGGCCCTTGTGTTGTGTCTGGCTGATTTACACGGGAAGGGGTATCGATTGGGATATTTTTCTCACAGGCCCTTTCTCCTGGCCTTGCAGTAAATGTGTCTGGGACAAGATGATGGATTACTTACATGGGATTCTCCCAGATTAGTGTCCAGGAGCTGAACTGGCAGGGTGGGTTCAGCAGTGCTCACCATTTCACATCTTCCTCCGGTCATTTTAATGTGCAGGTTAAATTTTGAAAAAAAGCAATCATTACATTAGAACTAAAGAATAGCTCATATTAGGAAATGAGGTCACCCCATGTCTTTTTGTTTTTATTGTTGTATTGACTGCTGTTAATGCTGCTCATCCTGTTATATTTATCGCCCTAGACTCGGAATTGTGCAAACATCCTAAATCATGACCATGCTGACGTTATAGGCAAGAACCAAGACCTTGTGAAGCAGGTGCCCCAGTGTCTGTTGAAAGAAGGGTGATGCTCAACTGATTGCAGTTTATTGGCTCTGCAAACTGTTCCAATGAGTGCTATAATGAGTACATAATTTGTTGTTGCCCGGGGTTTTATGGTACAGTTAGTATTTTTCATGCCCCAGCATCACACATGTGGCACTGTGATCTTTCACAGGTTGACACTGAAATACTGCTTTGCCCAGGTGGTCCCCAGTCTATAGAACAGTAGGTCAAAGTAGGTCCAGAATGAGCCCCATAGGACCTTATAGGATATAGTCTTGTGAGGAACTAAATATAGCAGCGCTTCAAAACAGAAAAATGTGTCCAGAAAACAGCTAAACTGATACACCCTGGGCCACACGACAGAAGTATGTTCTCAAGAGGGAGATCTACTATCTTTGGCTTTCACCTGGAACACAGAGAACTGAGCATCATGTGCTTGGATGGGTTTCTCTGGTTGAGAAATTTATGGAGAGGTCAGTAGTGTTTCTGGTCTGCAGGGTTCATAGTGTGATTTCTGCAGTGCACAGATATTACTGAAGAATTTCATTCCAGTTTTCTGGTTGCTGCACACATGCTTCTTTGATGTAATTAACAAAAAACAATTGGCTGTTGGAATGTTAATTCAGCTGTGCAAAGTGTGTTGCTTGTTCCACAGTGGAGACTACAGGAAGCGATGTACTATAGGAGTTGTACAGTTTCAGCCATCGGCAGTATGTAGCACATTAAGATGTAGCCGCCATTTTTCCTGTTGAAACGAGTCTCCCTGTCTTCAGTTCCTTTGCTCTTTACAGTCCTGTGTATCAGCTTGCCTCCAGACAGTATATCTGAGCTGGTTCCTGGCTCTCGGCCCAATTCTGTCACCTGAGCTGGTTTTTCAGTCTCCCAGCAAGATGCATCTTGTCATTATATTTTGAGTTTTATTGTTGTTGTACACTTGTCAGTGTTCGCAGCCTGCAACAAAAATGAAGGCAGAACCTGTTTTCACCACATTTAATGTAACCCTTAAGATCACACATTAGGGTGAAGTTGAACTGAACATGAAAGTAATCTGAATATTTGAATGTCTCACACATCTTTCCAGTAACAGAGATCTAAAAATGTCAGGTCTGTTTCTGAACAATAGTAAAGAATCCCATTGAGTGCATCCTATACTACAGAGTGGCAAAACACTGTTCAGCTAGAGTTGCAGTAATGGACTTTGCTCCCTTTTCCCTTGCTGCAGTTTTCCGCCCTCCGTTCATAGCTCCACCCAAATGAAATGTATTTCCTGAGGTAACGGTCGCATTGCTGGCGTCGTGCTGAGTAGCAGCAGGGTGTTCCATCGGCACTGCCTTTAGAGTCAGGAGCATCAGGATGTTAGTGTTCAAATGAGCTGAGCAGCATTTCAGAAGGCCTCATTCTCACTCTTCTTTTGAATCATTCATCGTTCACAGAAATGCCTGTTACTTTCTGGTTTCAGAAGGTACAAACATTTCATTTGCATGTTATTTGTGTGGCGTTAAAACGTCTGTAATATATTAACTTTGCTAATTTCCTCCTCATGCCTCCTGATTTACTCCACTATGTTGGAAACTGTGCTGCAGTTTGAGAGGAGCTTTTGTCTGAGGAGCTGCCTTTTCCCCCTCCAGGTTCCGGAGGTCATCAGCAGCATCCGGCAGGTGTCGAAGGCTGCCCTCAAGGAGGACTCCAAGCCCAAGCAGGAGGCTGACGAGGCCTTCTACAACTCACAGAAGTTTGAGGTCCTGTACTGCGGTAAAGTCACCGTGGCGCACAAGAAAGCCCCCTCCACCCTGATCGACGACTGCATCGACAAGTTCCGGCAGCATGAGGAGGAGCGCAGGCGGCCGCGCCCGCTCAACGGGCAGCGCACCCCCGGGGACCCGCCCGTGGAGTTCATCGTGGGGGACGGGGACCCCCTCACCTCCGCGCTGCTCGGCAGGCTGGACCAGGAGAGCGTGGCGGGGCCGGAGGAGGGCAGCGACGGGGGCAACGGGGGCAACGGGGGCAAGGGCATCTCCAGCAGCCCCAGCCTGGGCAGCTTCCGCGCGTCCTTCCCAGAATGCATCCTGGAGGACTCCGGGTGGGAGGAGCAGCAGGAGTTCCGCACCAGGTGCAACAGCCTGGTGGGCGGCCTCCAGAGGAGGCCGAGGGAGGGCAGCCTGAAGGCGCCGGTGCGAAGGAGGCATTCCAGCGCTCCCAGCCACGTGCAGCCCACCGACGCGGAGAAGAACCGCACCATGCTCTTCCAGGTACTGCCTCACGCTCCCACATTCCACCTCTGAGCCTCGTCATCACCCTCTCCTGACACCTGTCTGACAGCGGGAATGTAACACACTGGCGTTTGAGAAACGTGGAGGTTTGCTTGTGTGGAAATATCAGCTATAAGTATTTATTTAAAGGCATCTAAGGGAAATAAAGCCTGGTATGGCCCTCTGACTATTGTATTGGATTGGCACGTTTATCAAAGATTCTTTTTCTTTTTTTTTTCTTCCCATTTTCCATTTTCTTTTTTTTCTTCCCATTTTCCATTTTCTCCCCAATTTGGAATGGCCAATTCCCCAAATTCTAGAATGTCCAATTTGTCATCATCGATGTTCAGTCCCGCAACCCCCACTGTCAATCCGGGAGAGCGTGGACAAGTACGTGCCCTCCTCTGAGACACGTGATGTCAGCCGCTGCTTCTTTTCGCACTGCGGTCCACAAGCTAAGCTAGCACAGAGACGAGTCAAAGGAAGACATTTTGTATGCAGCTTTGGCATGTGGACCACATGCGCCCGATCGACCAGCAGGGTTCGCTGTTACTAATGCGACCTAAGCCCCTGCCAACGTACCCACCCCTATCCCAGGCGGAACAAAGCCAATGTGTTCCGCCTGTGAGTTCCTGATCACTGTTGGCTAGTGACACGGTTGAGCTCAAACCCGGGCCATGGCGCTCAGTCTACACTCAGAACGAGTGCTTTTACCAACTGAGCAAAGATTCTTTTTCAAATATTTTTTGTAATACTTTCTGGAAATGTGTTCAGTGTTTTGTTAAAATCCCGATAGATGTGCTTTCAAAATGATAATTGCAACTGTAGTCTTATGAAGCCAGATGCTGTAATTGGAGCGTTTGTAATGGTGCTGCTGACAGAATGTTGCTATGGCAGAGGGCAGTGTTTGTCATCTAGGACTTCACGGGGAAATTTACATTAGGTAGGTCTATTGTTTGGCAAGTCTTGTAGCAATGTTGGGAAGCCATCCTTTGCAAACCTCCTGCTATTCATGTGGTTTCCTTCTGAAAAACACATCAACAAAGAGTATGCTGTGATCATAATGCCCTCTCTGTGTTGAATCTGTTTCTCAGTAATAAAAATAAGGATCTGCTAAAGGGCTCGTATAACATTTTGCAGCCCTGTAAACATTATTGTTTCCTCAATTAGTGTTAATTGAGCAAAGCTACCATTAATGGGTCTGCCCTTGATTTCTTTAATATGTCAGTTACTGGAGGAATACTTTGTTCAGCCTTTGACCTTGATCATATATGTGTTTGAACTGAAAGAGGCTCTGGAAATAGCCATGTCTCTGTAATGAGAACCCCATAGTAGGATGTTGCCTTTGTACATGTTTTCTCTTCTCTTTCTCTCTCCTGTGGTCAGTGCTGCAGTGGTGAAATGGCTAATGAGCGTGGTTTGTTCCATAGGTTGGACGCTTTGAAGTGAACCTCATTAGCCCTGACAGCAAAACGGTAGTGCTGGAAAAGAATTTCAAAGACATTTCCTCCTGTTCTCAGGTATACATTGTATTGTTTGTTTTTTTCACCTCACCCTTGCCAACTGCTCTATCACGGTCCACAGATTAACAGTTCCACGACACAGCCTTTCAACCAGTTGACTTTTTATGGAAAGGAGCTTTGTACTGGGCCTTCTGTCAAATTGAGTTGTGCAATCATTGCAGGTGTTCCTTATTTAACTTGGAATTGTGTCCTGGGAAAGCATGCACTTGATGAAACAATAGAAAAGCTGACGCAAACAATCGGTTCCTGGCACAGTCAGATGTGTTTACTTAAGGTGTTTTATTAAAGAAATAGCCAGGTAGTTAGTACGTGCTAATTTTCCATTTAGAGATACAGACAGAATAATCTTATGCTTTTAGACCTCCATATGGCTGATCTGTTTGCAGGGAGGTTTTTTGCAGCAGCTCTATGTTGTCTCTCTCTGCTATTGCCAGTAAGAATAGACACATCCTGTTGGTGTAACATTACAGCTCTATCCTCTGGAGGCTCACAGCAGGTTTTTTTCCTTTCCTTTCCTTGTCTTGTTTGTTGATGTACAGGGCATAAAACAGACGGACCACTTTGGGTTCATCTGCCGTGACCCTGTGGAGTCCGGCTCAAGCCAGTATGTGTGCTACGTGTTCCAGTGTGCCAGTGAGTCTCTGGTGAGTGCCCCCCCCCCCCCCCCTCCCAGCAAGTCACCCTGTCTTTTTAATCTCTGCTAATGCAGTCTACTGTATAAGTCCCCATGATTACAGTAGAAAGGGTGCGTCAGGCTGTCCAGAGGCTTGTTAAATCTGGACATGGGATGTGAAATGAAATTTGAATATTGAAGTAGTCCTAGGGAAAAATCAGTTGATTCATTCCCTGCTGAATATTTCATTATGAAGTAGTTTTCTATGAGCATATTTTATTGGGAGAGCAGATGTTTGTGTGATAGAGCTTGGAGCGCAGTGAATGTTTCATTAATGTGATTTGGTGAACAGAAGATTTTTTAAGATGGATCTTTTCTGTTGGGATGGGAGTTGTCTGTTGTGGTTTGGCGGAGAGAAGGGCTTTGAACAGTGTAAGATGCGGAGAAGGAGACGTTTGAACGTTGCGGTTTTTTGAACGGGAGATGTCTGAGCTTCCTTTCTGTGTCAGAGCAGGTGGATGAGGTGATGCTCACCCTTAAGCAGGCCTTCAGCACGGCAGCAGCGCTGCAGAGCGCCAAGACTCAGGTGAAGCTTTGCGAGGCCTGCCCCATGCACGACCTGCACAAACTCTGCGAGCGAATTGAGGGTATGGTGTCCTCACCGGCGCGGCCGGCTTCTCACCAGTCACTATAGCACAGCCACAGGACAATTCACCGAAGGGCCACATTGAATGAGGCTGTTTTCTGTGTCTGCAGGTCTTTACCCACCCAGGGCAAAGCTCGCTATTCAGCGACATCTCTCTCAGCTCTCCGATAATGAACAGGCGGACATTTTTGAACGGGTTCAGGTAAGGCTGTCCCCTGAGCCAGCGATGCTGATTAGGGCTCGACCGCAAATGAAAGAAAACTATTCAGACTGGCAGAGAAAGATGAGCACAATGTTCTGTGCAGTGTTTTCTCTGTGATTATGCAAAGCCCTGGAAAATGATCGCAGTGGATTAACCCGTGAAGCATCTCCTACCTCCTTGCCGCACTGACGGTAAATGCAGCTAGCTGATTGGTGTTTTTTCCTCGCTGTGTTTGTGTAGAAGATGAAGCCCGGGACTGATCAGGAGGAGAACGAGCTGGTCATACTGCACCTCAGGCAGCTGTGTGAGACTAAGCAGAAGGCCCACCTCCATATTGGAGAAACTCCTCAGGTAGCAAGGCAGTGTTGGTCTCCCTCTTTCATTTCCACAAGGCTGCCCTGCTGAAGTATGTGACCGCGTGGGCCCTTATGCTAAAGAGGCGGATGAACACATGAGGAGCAGCTGGGTTTGCCTAGCAGGAGCCTGGGGCGCTGTCACGAGAGCCCACACACCTGTCTTCAATGGAGTGCTTTCAGGACACCATGACAGCCGTAGGGCCTTTTTTACTGTCTCTGCCCTGACAGCTGCTGGAGAAGAGCAGCAAAGAAAGTAGGCCTCCACACTTTAATGAGAGCACATTCAGTCTGTTTTGTACTCAATTATTTTAAGAATAGCTGAACTGAACAAATCTGGATAGCTTATGTACTGTGGACATCAAAATGTACCGAACAGTTCAGTACACACAGTACCTACAGTTACATAAGATACAAAAAAATTTTAAAAATGGGAAAGTTGGAAACCAGGGACGATGTGAATATGTAGGACAATTTTTGTTTTCCAATGTTTGCAACTGTAGTGTGAGCATCCAAGGAAATAAACAGTAACAATATAGAATATATCAGCATGTCACTTGGTTGTTAATCTTGTTAAAGTCAGTAAAGAAAAACTTCAGTGTTATTTCCACACTTGACGTGGACTCTTTCACATCAGATTTAGGTTATTTGTTCAGTGTTCAGTTCAGTGTACCACAGTGTTCCACTTATCATGCTTGAACATTTGACTTTATTGTCACATGCCCATGAAGTTATATCACAATGTTCCATTAATATGATTCAGCAACATCTTGGTTCTCCTCAGGGAAATCATTGCCTAAAATGAATCTAAATGTTATAATTAAATTTGTTTATTGATTTTTTTTTTGGTAGCCTGCTTCAAAAAGGCAGAAAAAAGCTTATTTGTTTGGATTTAATTTAGTTTCATTGTTTTGTGGACGTACAGTATAACTGAGAAATTTTTAAAATGTTGAAACATTTACACATTATTTTAAAATCCATTTAGTTTTTAGAAAGTCAGATATAGTTTACTAAATTGGTTTTATGTATCTTTCTAAGGGATGTTCTGAAATTATTTGCCATTTTACAGAAATTGTGAATATAACTTCATGACAACAAATAATTTCAAGCTACCCATCGGGACGGATGAAATCTTCTGCAAATAGCAACTAGTAAATGATGCTGTAAATGTCCCATTCAAGGCTCTTTTCACCACAAGGTATATATGACTCATGCACAACAAATGTAGACCATTGTGTTTGGATTAACCCATTGTTTACCCATGACCCCCTGACCCCCCCCCCATCACAGAATGCTCCAAACAACACAACATCAGAAAACTCCACAACTGGCGGCCGCTTTAAGCTGGACATCCTGAAGAACAAAGCCCGCAGCTCCCTGACCAGCTCCCTAGAAAATATATTCTCCAGGGTAAGTGTGCCTGGCTGATTTTGTTGTTGTTATGTGGGATTTGGTTTGACCTATATATGCCGCATTTATGGGTAAATAATGCCTTTTTGTCTGAGTATTCAGTGTTTTGGAGGCCCCAGCCATCTGTTTGTGAGTCAAGGCAGAAAAACCAATTGTGCCGTAGGATTAAAGTGTTTCCCTTGTATGTAAAAATAATAAACATTCACCTATGGGCTACATTTGGACATTTAGTGCTGGTATTTAGTATACCTTCACACAGAGTACAATGCATCTACTTCAGTATAGCGCAAATGATGCAAACTTTGTATTTGTAGTTGTTGAACTTAAAAGTTAATGGTTATAAATAAGTGTATTTTAATGAATTAAAATTTTTGTTAAACATACTTTTCACAGAACATCACAATGTGAATTTCATACATGGATGGCTAGCGTTTAAGATCACAGCCTCTGGTATCCACATCTGGATGTTAAAATGAGTCTGAGTCAGTTCCTTTGTAGAAATGCTAAGGCTAAGGCTGTCTTCACAGGGAGCTAACCGAATGCGAGGCCGTTTGGGCAGTATGGGCAGCATGGGAAGCTTTGAGCGCGTGAGTATCGTTCTTAGGTAACCTTTGCGAATGAATGAATTCCTCTTATGTCACCGAGTGTGGGGTTGAGAGTGCCTAGAATTCGCTCTACGAACATATCACACTGTAACCTTGCCTTGTGTGTACAGTTCTACGAAATAGCAGAGTATGAATCGAGTGGATTATCTTGAATACAGCTCTCGTGTGGACAGTGTACTTTGCTGTGATATATCAGCTTTCTCCTGTCCTTTTGGGCAAACACCGTGGCGGTTTTGGGTTTACTAACCTGTCAGGCTGTTATGTGCGCAATCTGGAGCTCCCCTTTGAAATCCAGAGAGCTGGTCACCTTCACTAGAGTGCAGAATGTGTGGTAGGCGTGTGATGGCGACCCTTGGCCCGGCCCCTCGACAGACGTGGCAGCAACGTGGGCAGGGAGGGCCACAAATCACCATGCCTTCCCTTCCAGCAAGCTCTCACATGTCCCTCTTACTATTCCCTGTGCATGTCTGTTTTTCTTTTTGGAAAAACCTTTCCCCTTTTGACTGTTATAATACCCCTGCTATCATTTATGGGTGTATGCTAGGATATCACCTTTCAAATAAAGTGGAAAGGACAATAGCAGTACATTTTAGTCTTCACTTTTAAACCCCCAAAGAGATGAATGGTTCAAGGTGAAATGAATTGCCCTTCTTTTAATGAATATAATGAATATGTTTATGTAGTAACAGTTTTTTGAGCGATGTTGACAAGCACTGCATAGATCCTTCATAAGTTTTATCTAACAGGTTTCATAGCCATTGCACAAGTGGTCATAAGATGACTTATTGTCACTTACACTACATGTCTCAGAGCATCCAGAGCGTGATGCCAATAACGCATGTTTTACAACACTTTATTGCACTTGTAACAAGAAGCTACAGATGTCATTATGTCGTCTTCTATGACTTAACAAGGCATTTATGGTGGTTATTCCCAGTATGCCTGATAAAATTTGTGTGGCCTTTGTATATAATTATTAGGCAGGGAATGGTAGACTTGGCTAAAGGTCAAACCCCAGGCGAGACACTGCTGTTATACATGTTGGCAGAGTTCTTTACCCATTAGAAACCAGTTGCATGGGTGGACTGCACTATCTACAAGATAAATGACAATGCAGTCTGTAAGTATGCGCACCAGCTAAGCAAATAAGTATCGTGTATTCATAATGTGGCAGTCATAAAGGGTGCTAAAGTGAAGCGTTAACATTTATTTTATACGATCAGATCCTGTTTTCTGTTTTGAGCCGTTAGGAAAGTTGACAGTGGGTGGCAAGCACTGTCCTGCTGGTGCCACAGAAAGTGTTTTCCAGCGCCGGCCGCTTCCTTAGGCCATTTCAGCTGAGTAATGAGAACTGCGTTCCAGGATATTGTGCACAGGACAGGAAAGTGTGCACTGGAGAGCGAGAGGAAACGCAGCTCTCGGACAGCAGAGAAATGGCCCTTCCTATCCATGGCTCAGTAAACAGGCTCCAGCTACATGAGTGCCCATCTCCCATAGCACGTGCTATTTAGAGTCACGGGATGTGGTCATTTGTAATAGACCCTGGAGCCCGCATGGAGACAGAGGGCTGCAGACATGCAGTTGGTCTGGATTTAGTGCAGAGTTAGGTGTATGTGAGTGTAAATACGGGGTGAGTAAGTTAATTCTGGATTGAGTGTGGAACTGGATCTGTTGAGTGTAAACTGGATGAATGTGGATTTGGGTGTGGATTGTGTGCAGAATTGGATTTCATGATTGTTGCCACTGGGTGAGTGTAGGTTTGGATGTAAATTGAGCGTGGAATTGAGCGTGGAATTTGATCTCATGAGTGTGGCCACTGGGTAAATGTGGATTTAGAAGTGTGATCTGGATGTGTAATAAACATTCAATGCTGAGTGAGTTATACGATTTAATTCCTCTTTTAACCCAATGTGTATTGTAAGGAGGTATTCCCAGGGAGTGTAACTATTAGAGTGCAATGTTCTGTATGAGTTGTTTATATGAATACGTTATGAATAATTGTTGGGAGTCACTGGAGAGGAGAGTATGAGTGTTGAGTGTGTGTGGGAACTCCTAACCTGTGTTTGCTGATTATCTACTGAGCATGTGAACAGAGGACGAGTGAGTGTGTGGTTTCCTCAAAATTTTCCTGTCCTCTTTCATCAACCCTGTATGTGTCCCTCCATCAGGACGACTCTCCCAGCGACTCTCCGCCCGGTACACCCCCAGGCACCTTCGCTGAGGAAGACCCGGACGCCCCGCAGTTCCGCCGGCGCGCCCACACTTTCAGTCACCCACCAGTCAAGAAGAGGATCTCCTTCAACGAGCCGCAGTCCCAGAACACCAAGGCCCCACTCCGCAGACAGCAGTCTGTGGCCCCAGAGCTGCTTCAAAGCAGGTACTGCATTATTATCTCACTTCCTGCACCGCATTGTTTGACTGTTTATGCTTGTTTAGTTCACAGCACTCCGCAAGTCTTTGGTGAGTGTTGAGTGTTGATATGAAAGGGTGCAAGATTAGTTGATCTGAGTTTTCATCAGAACTGGATGAAAATGTTTTTGTTGTTTAGTGCAGTAGTGTTCAGAATATTTTCTAAATAGCCCTACTTTTATTGAACTAAAAATGTGACATTCGTAATGGTGTAACAGTTGCATGAGAATGCATATAAGAGTATTTACTTGAGAAAGGCTGTTTCTGCTGAAAATTAAAAAAATGAGGGGTCAAATCATTTGTAGCATGTGAACTAACTTATACTGAATAGTGGCATGTTGCTCTGTTTTCCTTGATTTGATACTAACTGAGAAAGTGTACAGGTGTAAATGATGAAACCATGAGAAGGTGTAGGCTGACATGAAACTGTAGTAGACATATTTATTTTGAAGTAAATACGCATTTGCCTCTTGAACTTAATTTCACAGCCATATTCTTTGATAAAAAAGTCACATATGCTTATATCTCTACAATGGTGTTTTAAATTTTACTTTCTCATAATTCATTGTGGCTTCAAGGTCCACTTACGCTTCCTGACCATGTTCACGCTCACCCGAGAATTACGCCTGACTGCTGTCACGGCCTTGTTTGCCCTTGTTTTTAATCAATGTTTATTTGTTGTGGGCCTGTGTGTGTGTTTTGGGTCGCCTCCGCCCAGCCCCGTCACCATCTCGAGAAAACGCAGTGTTTCAGAGAGCGAGTCCTCCTTCAGCCTCCCCTCCTCCTTCTCAGCACCCAATTTCCTGAAAAACATTTACCAGGGTTCTCTGGGCTCTCTGAGCTCACTTGGCGACAGCGGGACCCCCAAGAGGTGAGAGGGGGTTCAGCCCCCTATCCCCCCCCCCCAACACATCGACCGCCCCACCCAAAACCGCAGAGATCTCGTCAACGGGATGCTGACAGTGTTCAGTGTATCTGTGTCCAACTCCTAATTCCAGACTTCGTTCTGCCTAATTTGTTGCCTTTATCAGCTTTCATAGTGGAAAAGCAAAACCTACTACTTATGTTAACCCTTCATTAGGGGACATAGAGACTGAGGTTCTCTCCTGTTCTTCTGCATGGCAGCTCTTTGTAGCCCTTATCATAACCCAGACGTAAAGAGAGAGGATAACAGCACCGCCTCTCCTGTAACTCTCACAATGTTACTGGCTTCGTTAGAATGGATATTCCACTATGAAAAGGCAATACGCTTTGCTTTATTTGTCCTAATTCTATTAGATGTGTGGACTAACTTTTACTTTCATCAAACATTTTCTAATATCTGACACATCTGTTTCAAAAAATGTTTGTTTGAATAATCACTTCACGTTACAAACTGGGTGTAGTTGCGGTGTGAATCATTTTTCTCCTTATTTTCGATTGAGGAAACTTAACTGTGTTAACTTAACTTACCTGCACATATAGATAAACGTACTCTAGATGGCAAACTAGCATTAAGTGGTGCAGGATGTACTTTGCATGATCTCAAAGATGTGGCTCCACAATGTGTGGAGGACTGCACCGTAATAGATGGAAAGATTCCACCAAAAACGTGGATCCCTGGAGCAGCGAAAAGGGCAGGCGGGACGAATGGCAGGTTTTCCCAGCCAAAACAGCCACTTTTCAGGCACAAGCAGTGCCCTTTCCCACGTCCCAGGACGCCTGTGTTGCAGGGTTGCTGTGAGGCTGTCGGGGGAACATGGGAGGGGCCTCCGACAAACTGGCCCTGAACAGCTGACTCAGAGTGGTCAGATCCATCTGAGGTTTTGATGTCACTGAAGTGATTCATTAAAAGTAATTATTGTTAGGTTGTCTCTTGAGTAGCTCAGACGGTAAAAGCCTGTGTTGTCAGCGCAGTCTGAACCCTGTGACCGGAGTTCACGTGTGTCATATGCCGACAATGGCCAGGGGCCCACAGCAGTGGAACAAACCGGCTTCTTTCTGCACGGCATAGGGGTGGATAGGTCAGCCAGAGTTCGCTCATCTTACCTCTTGCACCTTGCAACTTACTCAGGTGCATGCGAGGTAAGCAGATAACATCAGGGGAATGTGCCTGTCTTCCCTGGTGCGCTGTATGGCTGTACATGTATAAAGCAGTCATGCTGGATTACGTGTGGATCTGAGGTTCATATGCACCTTGCCCCGCGATCTGCTCAGGTGCTGAGGCTGCTGGGATGGGGGCAGTGTTCAGTTGCTGTTCATGAATAGTTGGGTGGTAAAGGGGGGAAAAATAACTATTCACATATAATGCTATTGGGTATGGGTGAATGTGCTTGCAGTGTACTTTGAATAAAGCCCTACTAAAATTGATCCTATGAGCTGCTAATACAGGACCAGCAGTTTTTTTTTTTTTAACTCACTCCCCTCTGAAGCACTGTCTCTCTTCTAGAAGTTCCATTTAGAGTAAATATTGATTGAACATTACCACTAGCCAAAAATGACACATAACCTGTACTGTACAGCAGTATAAAAGAATGGAATCAGTAGTAATAGTTTTGGACTGGGTTGTCTGGGAAATGTTTTTGTTACCTGGGGAAGGAGAAACCTGCTGCACACTGCCTGTTCCTTTTTATTTCCATCCTCCACATCCTAGTGGGCTTTAGAGAAGTTTTATTTCATCCCCCTTCCACTGTTCCCTTGTCAGACATTATGACAATCACAGCATGTAAGTAGGAATTTTTTTCATTGAATTGGTGTAAAATGGCCTAAGGTGCATTTAAACACACTACTACAGAGTATGCAACTCTCATTACATCGCTATATCTGTGCAGTGAAGTCCCACCATACCATTTCTCCTTTTCCTAAAGGTACGGGTGAGGTAGTTAAATAAATGGACCGAGTCAGCTCTCTGCAGGCCTAGGGTCAGCGGAGTGGAGATTTAGAGGTGAAGTCCTGACACTTCTACTAATTATTTCTCGCCAGAGCTTTTTAAATGTGAGCGGTGTGTATAATCAACGCGGTGGAGTTGCTGTAGCGCGTCCGCTCCAACCCCAGTCTGCGTTTCTGGCAGAAAGGAGGGCTAATTGAGGTTAGTGACAGACACAAGGTAATTAATGAAAAGCGCCCAGGAGCCAGCTGGCTCCAGCAGCAGACTGCCTTGCGCTCTGTTCAAGCCGCAGTGTCCTTTAAGTCCTGCACACACTAAGAATCATGGGTAATTATACTCTATTGGCTGCCATACTTCAGGTACTTTCTGTCTGCAGCAGCCAATCCAGGATCAGATTGCTTTGTCTTAATCCTGACCCCAATTATGTGAAGAAATCTTTAACTGATCCAGGGACAGGTGTTGACTCTGCTCCATCACACTGGCTCAGACCATGAGCCCAGTGTTGGTTTTTGTTTATGATATTGTTATTGCCTTTAGATCAATTCAAAAGGCAATAACATTGAGCTTGCTTACATGGAAATTTCTTCATGAGACATTTTTTTCTGAAAGGAATTTAAAAGGGAATTTAATACATGTAAGTCAACTAAAATGAAATTATCCTACTCTTCATTTAAAGATCTTTATGTATGAATAATGTATGCTTAACTTTTCAGCTTCTCTCATGTACAGATGGTATTTGGCAGGATGCATGCATGTCGAACTCTATGATGTGAGCTTTATGTGTATTGCATGTCTCTGAACGTGTGATGCACAGAAACTGTGACGGTTGCAAAAATGCCATCATGCTCATGCTTTTTAATCCAAAACGCATTCTTTCCTTTAAGTGAGCTGCTTTTTCTGTTAATGTGTGCCTATATGAATATGTTTACTAATGATTGAATGTCTAATTTTGCTTTATTAATTGGTCATCATGGTCATTGTGTTTATATGAAAATGCACTTAGGTTTGCTTTTGAGATAGCATCTGTTTGATGTTAAGTTAGATGAATTAACTACTCATTAGACAGTAGCAGTTTGGTGGTAGTGCCAACTTGGTGTCAAAGTCCATATTAGGATTGCTGTACACAAATGTCTGGTGAGATTTTCAATATTTGTAATTGCATTGGTGTAAAGAGAAAAAAAGGTGCTACTTATGGTTGTGTGTGAGATTTCATAGTTCTAAGCAAATTTATGTTCTTTGTGTGTGTGTGAGTGTGTGTGTGTATGGTAAGAGTATGTTTAAGGTAGAGGAAGGAGTGGTGTGTGTATGTGAGAGGGTTGTTTTTGTAGTAGGTGTGTATGTGTGTGTGAGGTGCTTTTTGTAGTAGATGTGCATGCATGTATATGTGTCTGTGCTTATGCATGTGTGTGTTTTGTGTCCTGTCCTCTCTGACTGCTCTCTGTGCCCCCGGTGCAGTAATGGAGATGGCAGGAAGAGGACCCTCTCAGGGTGCAGCAGCGACTCCCTGATTCCCCCTCTCACACCCCGCCGAGTCTCCTGGCGTCAGAAGATCTTCCTGCGGGTGGCTTCACCCATGAACAAGCCCCCTGCATCCATGCAGCATCCAGGTGTTCATGCACACCCATATACACAGCAGCATCGACACACAGTCTGTGTATATCCCCACACAAACCGCTGAGCACCCAGTCACAACCCAATGAACTGTTTGACATAATCCATTCTACACTCATGCTCAACACGTTGAACATCAACACGCAACCTGCTACTCACCAACATAGCTCAGCGAGCACCAACACAAAGCCATTCTTAGGACAAATTAGCCATTCAGAATCAGGTTTGTTTCAGGCGTGTCTCACATTTTCCATCTCTGTGGGGGGGTGCAGATGGCCTGGATGGGAGGGAACTGCTGCCCCTCTCCCCAAGAGCCTCAATCCAGGACCAGGACCCCCTGGCCAGCCTGCTGCCCCCCGATCAGCCTCCCTCAGGAGAGCGACCCCGTCGCACCCCAGCTGAGTACCGGGCCCTGTGGAAGAAAGCCATCCACCAGCAGATCCTGCTGCTTCGCATGGAAAAGGAGAACCAGCGCCTGGAGGGTCAGTTTCCCTCTACTGCCTCTCTGACCTCCTTCTTATGTCTAGATCTACTACCCAGCCCTCGTGCTGGAGAGCCAGTGTCTCCAGGGCTACTCAACCCTGGTCCTGGAGGGCCGCAGTATCTGTAGGGCTAATCTGCCCTAGTCCTGGAGCGCCTTAGTGTCTCCTGACTGTCATTGGAATCAGGCTTTTAATCTCCTGATTCTACCAATTCATGCCACAATCAGGGGTGACTTGTAATGAAGGCCCGGGAAAAATTACATTGTGATGTTCACTAACACACTAAATTACTTTTAGATTTTTAGCCTAGCTCCCTGCTTAATGGATGTAAATAAACTCTCTATTATGTGCTTACATGGGTCAGTCAAGACAGAAGCTGCGTGATGCGTTTGGAGGGGTACGGACAAGACCCACTCTAAATATTGTTGGTTGTGCATGCATCATCTCTGTGTCAAAGGTTCTTCCCCTGTAAGGTTACTCAGCCAGCTATGGAGTCTTTACACACCACCGCCCTCTAGTGAAGCACAATTGTTGATTCTGTGACATGAATGAAAATCTCAGATGTTAGCACACTATAAATAGTAAATAATACATTATAAATTAATAATAAATAAATCACACTACAGTTGGATATACTTAAATATAGTAGATTGCAATATAGAGTGGTTTAGTACATCACACAACACTTCAAAACACAGAGGAAATTTTTTTTATTTTATTTTATTTATTTATTTATTGGAGAGTTCTGGGTTGGGGAGCTTATTAAACACCAAAAGACCAACCGTAAATCTCCGCATATTTATGGCCTCACCAATAGAAATGATAGCTACCTGTAATTGGTCTTGGAGCAGTTCAACTTTCCTCCCCAGGTCTGACAATGTTAGTGCTTTAAAGACATATACTGAATTGCATTCCTCCATGAGCAGAATTGAGTAGCCCTGGTTCATTCAATTTCAGTAATGCAGACTGTGGCTGAGCTGGGTTGTATCTGGATACATTCAAGGTTTAGTTTTGGCTTGTGATGTATTTAGTGTCACAACCTATGTTAAAGGTCCTGGAAGGTTTCTTTTTAGTTTAGGGATGTCTGAATGCTGTGCCTTTATTGGATTTGAGGATTTCTGTTGGCAGGGATTGAAGATTTGTGTAAATACAATTAAATCAAAAATGAAAACTTACTCTGTTGAAAAATGAATGCTAAAGTTAAGTTGATCAGAGTACTGTGGTTTCCTAAAGCGGCTTTCTGGAAGCCTATCCTGGGGCACCTCCTGAATGCTGGTTTTTTTCCCCTGTAGCTGTGCAGTTATTTTTTCCCTATAGCAGCTCTTTTGTGAGAAAACAGAGTACAGCCAGAAATGTTGCAAATAACTACTGGTGCTGCTGTTAACGTGCCTGTGTATTTGACCTATTTTTTTTCATATCTGTCTCAGCAGATGTCTCAGCTGAGCTTCCTTAGTTGTTTAGCTGTGGGGTTTAAATCAGTACCTTTCTCTTTTCAAACATTTGTTTAAGGTGCTAAACTGAGTAACTCATAGCCTTCACTTATATACGTCTGTGAGGAAAACCTTTCAGCATCCTACAGTCTAAGAAAGTAGCAAGGAAAGTACTAACAGCCAATACGTGCTAAGTGAGGTCAAATCGTTAATCAATTAGTGGCTCGATCAAACCAAATAAATGAGAGTGCATCTGGAAAGAAAGTC
Organism: Megalops cyprinoides; assembly: GCF_013368585.1. Taxonomy (NCBI): domain Eukaryota; kingdom Metazoa; phylum Chordata; class Actinopteri; order Elopiformes; family Megalopidae; genus Megalops; species Megalops cyprinoides. The sequence goes on from NC_050593.1 coordinate 22,997,792, forward strand.
AAAATACACACAGTGCAATCTCAGGAACAGACTGGAAGATCACTTCTCTAGAGGAAATGTTTAGACCTAGTGTTTCACTTTTTACTTAGCTTGAATTTCCACAAATGTACCTGCTCCAAACTCCCAATTTTGTGTTTCTCGGTTTGCCATTTGTTCTGCCCCTGTGCACCTGAGATGAGGAGTTGAATGTTGTGAATATTCTCTTTGAGTAGAAGGTAAGACAAGCACACGCCCTCTCACCTGGTTTGCAGCATAAGGTCATGCAGGCATGTGCTGGTGTCCTCTTGCGGGGGTCAGATAATGGGATCTGTCTTGCTTTCGTTCAGTCGCTGATTGGCCTTAATGCAGCGCAGTATGTCATGCTTGGCCAATTCTGATGTAGTTGCTTGTTCAGTAATGCTCCCTCTGATCTAAGGAAATGCGATACCTCTGCCAAGTAATGAGGTTTTTCTGGGTGAAACGCAACAGGTGATGGTGCTTTGCTCATGAGAGTTTGGTCTTTAGTTGGCATGGAGATGTTCTGAAAGGCGCTTGACTGCAGTGTCCTTGTGGTGACAGCTGACAGTGACTCACCCTGTTCCGCCCCCTCTCTCCCTCCTCCTCTCCGTTTGGCAGCCAGCAGAGATGAGCTGCACATCCGGAAGATGAAGCTGGACTACCAGGAGGTGGGCGAGTGCCCCAAGGACGTCCAGGCCCTGTGGGAGAAGAAGCTCAGCGTCCCAGGCCGAGCCAAGGTCCAGTGGGACAAGGAGGAGCTTCACACCGCCCTCTACCAGGGTGAGAGCCACAGGGGGTCATTTTGTCAGCCCCCATCTCCATGGTACCGAGGTATCGAAATACAGAGGTATCAAGTGACCTATGCTGAGATGTACACTGCTGTCTGTGTGCTGGATTGAGTTTTTTTTCTTCTGTGTGCTCTCTCCTCCTACTCCTTCTCTCTGCCCTTTCTATCTTATGCACTTTCTAACAGTTCTTTCTCTCTCCCTCTCCCCTGTCAACCCCCTCCTACTCCAGGAGTCCCTAAAAGTCGGCGTGGGGAGATTTGGCAGCTCCTTTCCCAGCAGCATCGGCTGCGTCACCGTCTCCCCAGCAGACAGCAGCCGCCGGACACCTCCTACCAGGACCTGCTCAAGCAGCTGACTGCACAGCAGCACGCCATCCTGGTCGATCTGGGTGCGTGTTAGGGAGGCGGGAACAGGGGTTGGGTGTCCATGAGTAGCCCTGGTGATTTGCATACAGATCTGGGGTCCGTTCAGTTGGCAAAGTGATGCATGATATTTTACAGACACGCTAATGGATAGAGAGATCTACAGCAAGGAAAAACATACCATGACCTCCTGCTCCGGGGGTACTCCTTACATCAGCTTTGTTGCGGAAACATTACCAAAAGTGTTCATAGTGAGGACACAGTACATTACATTACGTCACATTATTGGCATTTAGTAGATGCTCTTATCCAAAGCAACTTACATAGGTTACAATTTTTTACATGTTACCCATTTACACAGCTGGATATTTGCTGAGGCAGTTCTGGATATAGCACCTTGCCCAAGGGTACAACAGCAGTGCCCCAGCAGGGAATCAAACCTGCAACCTTTTGGTTACAAGTTCTGCGCCTTACCACTATGATACACTGCTGCCCTAGGACACCCCTAGCCTGTGCTGTTTTTTAAAACTCACATTTGATAGACTGAGAGAAACTGGGAATGCTGTGTGTGTGGTTGGCCTGGTGGCCTGGGCATATGGACATTGTCGCCTTTCCCTGTCTGCTGTCTGTAGGAAGGACCTTCCCCACGCACCAGTACTTCTCTGCGCAGCTCGGGGCGGGGCAGCTGTCTCTTTATAACCTCTTGAAGGCCTACTCCCTGCTGGACACGGAGGTGGGCTACTGCCAGGGCATCAGCTTCGTGGCTGGGATCCTGCTGCTGCACATGAGCGAGGAGCAGGCCTTCGACATGCTCAAGTTCCTCATGTACGACCTGGGCTTCCGCAGGCAGTACCGGCCAGACATGATCTCCCTCCAGGTAGGCTGGCTCTTGGAAAAGCAGAACCGTACTCAACTGCTTCTGAGCGTGTGCGTGATGAGGCTGAATTTACCATGGCCTGCAGGTGACACTCCCTGTAGTTCATGTGATTCTGAAAATGCCACTCATATTTTCTCTCAAATGGTAAATGAATTATGGATTAAGTGTCTCCACCCAACAGAAGCACAGAGGTGTCACAACCTCTCACCCAAACACACAACCCTTAACACTAATTCCGCTGTTCCCCATTCACCCTGCTTGAATTCTTACCCAGCGGTCTCAGCTGAAGGGATTTGGTCAGCAGGCGTGGTAACGTCAAGTCCTTTACGGTGCCATTCTGCTCTGCTGGCACTTTGTTACCGTACCTCCTGTAAAAGCTGGCCAAGTGACCAGGCTGTTCCCTGTACACTGGAGCAGGCGTCCTTCACATCTCAGGCACATCCCCTGTAGATCCAGATGTACCAGTTGTCCCGACTGCTGCACGACTACCACCGCGACCTGTACAACCACCTGGAGGAGCATGAGATCTGCCCCAGCCTGTACGCCGCCCCCTGGTTCCTCACGCTCTTTGCCTCTCAGTTCCCCCTGGGGTTCGTGGCCCGTGTGTTTGGTGCGTACCATGCGATACTTTGCCCGTCATTCACCCAGTCCTACTGTGTACTGTGGCAAAGGTACTCGGATTATCCTTTGATCCTCACCTGCCCTTGTGTGCCTCTGTAGATATCCTGTTTGTCCAGGGAACTGAGGTGATCTTCAAGGTAGCACTGTGTCTGCTGAGTAGTCACGAGGGCGAGATTGTGGAGTGTGACAGCTTTGAGACTGTGGTGGACTACATGAAAACCACCATCCCCAGCCTGACCCAAGCCCAGATGGAGCAGATCATTGCTCAGGTAGGACATGGCAGAGGTGATGTCTGCGTGTGATGCAATACAGGATTGAACAGAGTTGTGGTCCTGCAGTTCTTCAGTGACTAGTGATCTTCGTCCTGTGTGTGTTCACTGATGTGACTGTTACTGCTTTGCCAGGTGTTGGAAATGGACATTTCCAAGCAGCTGCACGCCTATGAGGTGGAGTACCATGTTCTACAGGACGAGATGCTAGAGGCTGCACCTCTTCCTGATGATTCTGACCGTTTAGACAAGCTGGAGAAGACCAACGCCCAGCTGAAGAAGCAGAACATGGACCTGCTGGAGAAGCTCCAGGTAAGAGTGTGTGTGTGTGTGTGTGTGTGTGTGTGTGTGTGTGTGTGTGTGTGTGTGTGTGTGTGTGTGTGAGTGTATGTGTATGTGTATGTGTGTGTGTGTTCCTGTGTGTATGCGTATGAGCGTGCAGGAATGGCTATGCATATCCTCAAGCACCTGTGTGTCTGAGTTTTTCATGTTTTCAGTTACATTTTTTGTAACTGATAGTTAGTGATCTTACGCTTTCTATTTGTGTTTGCTCCTTGAGTGAAGACAATAATGTATTTGGAAAAAGAAGTCGAAAAAGAAGTCGAAAGCTGTTGAAATAGCTCTGTCACATCACAAAACTCTAGTATTTTCCAGTTCATGTTTGGCACCTTCAGTTCCAGCAGGTGGCGCCAGAGCACATCTCCAGACATAGTAATGAGCAGACAAAGAAAGAAAATACTTGTTCATTTTTCCACAAAGCAAGACATACTGTCTCTTTGTTAAGGATCATGTCAATGTACAGTCTAGGATAGGTGATTCAATGTGATGATGACCAACAACTCTCTGCGTGAGCAACAAAGAGCTGTGATTTTAAGAGTCACATTAGAAAAATGCATGGTGAGGCATTAATTTGTCTAAAAAAAACAATGCTGAGGATGGTCCCTTGAGGTAAGCATTGTTTTCTCGCTCTGCTGGTGGTCACATTGGATACAGGATTAACCACAGTGCCTCTCCTTTTGGAAGGGTGTCTTAAGTGGTGATGTAATGCTGTATTAAGCAGGTTAAAGTTCCTCTGCATATTTGTGGTGTGAGAGAGAAGGAGAGGGTGAACTATGCCACACCGTGCTGCATCTTCAGAGCACGGACACACAAGCCTGTAATGCAGATGCAGGATTTCAGAGGCCTTTGGAGATACGGAGCTAAAGCGTGCCCACCATCTGTTGCAGGCCGCCCGGGTTAAGATCCAGAGCCTGGAGATGAACGTGGAGAACTTCCTGTCGCGGGAGAGCAAGATGAAGCACATGATCCGCTCCCTGGAGCAGGAGAAGGCCTCGTACCAGAAGACCATTGAGCGCATGCGAAGCTGCCTGCCCTCGGACGCCCTGTCCGATGTGGAGCTGACCCAGATCAAGCCTGGCTCCAACGGCAAATCCAAGGGAACCAAAAAGCCATGACGCATGACGAGGGGTGGGAGGACAAGCCCGATTTGCTCGTCCTCATGGGACGGATAGATTTTTGTTTTTTTCTTTTCTTCTAAAAGTTGGCTAAAAAAACTGTCTTTTATTTGGAGTGGCCTTAACATTGTTGGCCTAGGACTTTCTGAAAGTGAAGTGTCCTTGGCTTGGTAAAGCTCACCACCTCTGTTCTCTCTGTAGAAAATGGTTGGGAGCAGAGCTGTCAAGTGGTGCTGTAGAGCTTTGCTGTGTATCCTGCATCCTCTGTAGTGCTTCAGGGACAGAGATGGAGGGCTGGCTCTCCAGTGTTGGGGGTTCGCTCTGTGACAGATGAGAGATCTCCACCCCGGAAGCCTTCCCTCCAGGTGCACCCATGCCCTCAACTATGCTTTGCCAAAGTCTGTGGTTGAGGCACCTCACATTCACCTCTATGTGAATGACTCAAAACAAACCTGGTCTATGTTGCCATGTCCACATGCTTTATGCTTTACCCTGTGTAGCAAGGGGAAAAAATAAACAAAAAAATGTGTGTATCGAAAAAAATATACTTGAAATTAAGAAGAATGTATCCTCCTTCCAAAGAAACAGCATGATTCAAGTCTGTGTTGTGGGGGAAAAACAAAATAGCAGACATTGTGTGTGAATATTTTGCGTGTTGTGTTGAACCACACAAAGGCTTTACTCATAGTGCTGAATGTTTTCTCAGTTTGTCCTTCCGCAGTAAGGTGTGACAAAGGGAGAGCTGCTGCCGCAGCTCGGCAGCGGAACCAAACGCAGCAGCCGTAGCGCTCACAGGAAGCGCTACACCTAACGTTCTCACAGGGTGCAAGACTGTCTGCCCGCGAGTTTCCTGTGCGACTGACCGCAGCGTCTGCGAGGCCTGCCGTCTGACCGGTAACCTGCTCTTGTTAACTCTCACACAGGATGAGCTGTGATCCTGCTGTGTTAAAATAAAGTTCCGTAGCTGCTTCATAGGTAGTGCTGTCATGTCGAGGCAGGACGGAGAGATTTCGCGGCCATGGCGCGCCGGCGACATTTCTCACTGCCGTTCCCCTGGTGCACGCAGCGCAGTGGCTGCCTCAAGTGGGTCTGTGAGAAAAGAAGACACAGGAAATGACTGAGCGTGAAGGCGGTCCCCGCTGTCACTTCTGCTGGAGTGGAGACGGATCACTGTTCCGCGCGGAGAGTAGGCCGGCCTGGAAGCCTGTCGTTTTCATCATGTTACAAATGATCCTTCTCTAGCTTTTCTTATGTTTTTATCTTGTACATACATTTACCATGTTTTTTTTAAGGATCTTTGGTTTAAGTTACAGACAAGCACTCCATCCAAATTTCAGTGGTGTTTATTTGTGAGCTGTTTTACCAAGTTTGTTAATGGAAATGGGACAAAAAGCTAGCACAGCTTTTGCAACTGAGTGGTGTAATATGCTGATTTTTCCTTTTTCTGTAGTACTTAAATCCTTTCTGAAACATGGGTCAAAGTTGAATCATAATAATATCTGTATATAAAGGATCCCGATTACTTTGATTTGTCATATGTATGCTTTAATTCCGTGAGTACTGACTGCCTTCAAATCTGAGTTCAGTTGGTATGTTAATGGTTAGTGGTAAAGAATTGCATGAAGCTCAGTGCGATTGCAATGTACTGTTCACGACATATTCACGATGTAACTTGTTACATCACTTGTCATTCAGGTAAAATGATGAATCAAAGCAAAATCTTGGCCATGGTCTAGTCACATTTAAGAGGAATGTCCAGTGACATTTGTTGCCATTCCTTAAAATATGGCTCATTCTATGAAGAATGTATTCTGAAACAGAGACTAGAGTGGAACTCTGCAGGGTGCATACCTCCAGACAGATGAAATGACATAATTTGTTTTCCTATTGGCAATCATTTCGCCAAATTTCTTCCAAATCCGTCCACTAACTTTTTTATGTATGCTATTCATAGACAGAGGTGAATTACAACCTCTGCTCCACTGATCAGCAGAGGATGAAACAATAGATTTAGTAGCAACTATACAAGAAATCCAGTTTTTGTGTTACTAATTAGGGTAAATCATATTCATGTGTACATAGTGCACATATGCAAAGTTGTACTGTATGGAGGATGTCTAGCTTTCTTTTGAACTGATTTTTTATTTTACCAAGTTGTCCTACAGAAAGTGTACCTATATAACATACCAATTTAATTTTCATTTTAGTATGCGTCAAACTAGTTACAAGTTCTGTTGGAAAGCAGTACAGTCATAATTATTCAGGCTTCATTTTTCTTGTTTGAAAGATTCAAGGGACCTCAGTTTGAACGATTGCAACTCATTTGAATGATCAGCCACTTCTGGAAAGGCATGGAGATCAATTTCGTGAAAGATAGTTCTGCAGTAGATTCACAACGGGCCATCTCAGCAGACTTGCAATTGCCTCGCATTGACATGTATCAGGAGCTTTACACTAAATATTGGTTTTCATAATTGCCAGTAAAAACCACAATGAATGCATCACAATAAGTTCTTACAGAATATAGAGATGTGTGCATAGAGGTCACTGAAAGATGGTCATTCTCTATTAAATTTCAGGTTTTCATTTAAGTGACTCAAACGTGATCTTACAAATATTCATATCTGGAAGTCTGTGTAGTATAAATAGTTTGCACCATTCTATGTTGTTTAACATAGAAACAAAAAACAGATCACAATTTCAAGTCTGGTTTTCATCGAATTCATTTTTTTTTTTTTTGTTCGGTGACAAAGTGCCAAAGGCAGCAGACTGGGGGTTACTTCTGCTCTAAGTGTGAAATGGTAAATTTTCTGTTTTTGCCTTCCTGGAGTAAGGGGTGAGTACAGCAAGGCTAAGCAGTATCTGTGTTAATTTCACTTTCGGCTCCCTGAGCATCGGTTCTGCTGTAGTTATCCCTGTTTCTGTGTTGTCTTGCACATTACGTATAGCAACAATCATCCGAGTATCACCTAAAAAAAATAACTGTTGACTGATTGTACAGGTCATGTACGGATGTACAGGCAGTTGACTCTTTAGTATATGATGCACAGGAAACATTGCCAGAAATAAATTGTTGCACAAAAAAAAACAATAAAATAAAGTTGAAATTCACTGCCTTTTTATAATTTTACTGTAGTTTCCGTCTCTTATTTCTCACTGTCTAAATTAATGCTCTTTTGTTTCTTGTTCTTATGAAGTAGCGAGTGAAGGGTATTGTATGTTACTGCCTTGAAGGAGGAACAATGTGTTTAGGGGGAAAAACATAAAGGCAAATTCCCACGTGAGGACACATCCCGCTGAGGGGAAGTGCCTGCGTACAGAGAGGTCCGCTGGGGATGCAGGGCGTTTCCTGTGCTGGGCCTTATCAGTGGCCATTGTGCTTCGCCTTGTGTTTTCCCCTCTAACCCCTCATCCAGCGCTGTCGGGGCCGAGTCCTCCTGTGATATTTCATTAGGTGGTGTTCGACCACCGTGGGGAGGGAGGGGTGGAGCAGCCCGGCCCCGTTTTAAGGGAAGGTGGGCGACTGAGTGACACGGGGGGGGGGGGGGGGGGGGGGGGTCCTAAGTGTCGTCTTGCCTTATAAGGTGATTCTTGCTGCATGGCATTTGTCAGAGTGTATTGGGATCTAAGTGCGTAAAATGAAGATCACAGAAACTGGAACCTTTGTGCTGAGTGTTTTCAGGAAGTAGAGACTTAAGAGTAAGACCTTATCCACGCACAGTCATTGTGAAATGCAGTATAAAGGATGTTTCACCCAACGGGAAAATTTGCAAAAAATGAGTGTCCTGAACACCTTAGCATGTACTGTCCCACATAACCAATACAAAGGTATGGGTGCTGAAGATGAGGTAGACTATCAGCAGTTACATCACAATACTGTTGTATACTTCTTATACTGTGATAAAGAGGAGATGCCTGTACAATGTGCGTGAAATGAAAGCCATGTGTATGTACAGGCTGATCTACATTATTACTGAACTGCAGAGCATACCTTGCTGCCTAATGTTAGAATGAGAGGAATGGTATGTACAGTGGGAAAATATGACATTTAGTTAGAAATAACGACATGGATACAGTGTCAGCGTGAACACAATATTGTTGGCTACAGTCTCACGACAATTATGTAATCGTTACAGCATGACATTAATTTATAGTGTGAGTGGCATGGAGACTAAATATACTGCATTTACAGTGTAAAGGAAATGAAGGCTGAATGTGTCTGAGATATGAGCGGGGTGTGAGGACGGGTCACCTGCTTATGGAGGTGAATTACACATGGAGCCAGCTGCACAGGGTGGAGAGAGAGACCCAGGTGTGTGGAGTCAAGCCAACAAAGCCATCTCAGGGGGGCTTGGGCCCCTCCTATTTACCCTATAATGCTCTATACTACAGTACCTGTAGTGAAACCATAATACAGGAGCTGTAGCACAATCTTGAACCCAAAGGTAATGGAGCAGTTTACAAATGTATTTTGCATTTATGATAGGTTTTTGTGTTGTGAGAAAATGAAGCAATGGTGTCTTAACATCAATACATTGAGCTCAAAAAGATTATCTCTACTGTTGTAAAAAGATCTTGTCTGGCACAAACGAAACTGTTACCTGATTCTTATCAGGACATCTGCATAAAATGTGCTTTTACAAACATGCTACATAACCCCTGTTTTCAGCCAAACCTTTCTATATGTATCCTCTGACTAGACACATCAACCTTAACAGGTACATGCCCACACATTATCAAACTGAAACAAAAAGACAAGAATATTGACATATTTGACATATACATGCACCTTTGAAAACATTCCATTGGGAGAAAGACAAGCTGTTCAAATGCTGACAAGTGACACAGGCCCCATTTCAACATCAGCAAAGAGAGGTTACCAAATTGCCATAATGGATACGCATCAATACCTTTTGGAGTCAAATAACAACTTGCAAACATACCAACATTACAGGATGCATAGACAGATATATAAATATTGTATCTGTTATGAAAACAATTATGTCAAGAATTTACTTCCTTTTCCCAGATACACCAAAAGAGGGATGATTTTACTTTCTTCCCCAAATCCACGAAGATCTGGATTCAGGGACAGTCAGTTTCCTCCAGGTAAAACCGACTATATCATACTGTGGACGTCCAACAACACTGTACATAGCTATTTTAACACCTACCACTTTATAAACAAGACCTGATGGTAGACTTGGCTCTCTTTGCCTCTTGTGAGCATCTGCCACTGGTGTTGTTTTAGTTGAACATGTATTGTGCTGTGTTCCTGTATGTTGTCTGTGGAGCATCTTGCACATAATCATGTAAACCAGGTTCTTGGTAAGTAAGGCCGTTGTTTCCTGGATGAGAGCTCTGCAGTGACTCTGTGAACCGGTGAAACATTGGCAGATAAACGATAAAACAGTGGCAGATGCTCACAAGAGGCAAAGAGAGCCAAGTCTACTGTAAAAATTAATTCAAATGTTTTTTTTGAATACCCAATCGTTTTCTTGTTACAAGTACATTGCAAGCGGCTATCTTTTAAAACTGAAATATTTATATACTGTACCACTAACCTTCGAACATTTTAAAATCCCCGCTTGTTCAGTTCAAGTCAGCTCACGGTAGCTGGGTTAGCCATTGAAATCTATGAGAAAATTGTATTTCAATTGAGGCCTATGAGATACTTTGCTTGGCCCTAATTTTACAATAACATTGTGATGAGAATTTAGCTCCCCACTTGGACACTATGCTTCCCATTGAAAGCTAAGGGCTATTTCAATAGAAGCCAATGGGATGCTTTGTCTGGCTCTGATTGGACTGTAACAACATTATGATGAGCTTTGGCCCTGCCTGGAATCCCGGTTTAACTTCTACTTGTAAAATACACCCCCTGTGTTAATAAAGGACCTTATGACAACCAATGAATCATATTTCAAGTTCAGATGCCTGAATCAGTCAGACCTTTTGATGAATAATACCACCATCACTAAAGGCCAGTTCCTTGTACATAGTGAATTGAATCAACTGCAGGAACATGGTATTTTTTTTTTGACATTTACAGTTGTATTTAGCTATCAAAATTAGCTAATTGCTGACTGCACCTACTAACTAGCAATTTTGGCTATTGGACTAGCAATAGTTAGCAATCAAATTGCTTACTTGGCTGTACATGGAGAAGATCATGGATCGGATTTTATGTGACTTGAATTCATGGCTTTAATAATCCATTTTAATTCAGTGTTAGAAAAACCGAGATTATTACTGCTGGTTTTGTACATGTGAGGTGGATTAAGACATCATTAATGACATTGCTCATGCACAGCTCTCATTAGCCTATGTTATGTAGACTATACGGGAATCATTGAACAACATTTCATTGGGCCTCATTCATCGTTGTATTTAGTTTTTGGGAAAAGTGCCTACAAACGTCACATCGGATTCTTATCCTGACTGCACGTCAAAACACATTGTTAAGTATAGGCATGCATTTCTGTATATGGTCAATGGTTTTTTTTTTTTCTGAAGGCCAGTGTGGGACAGTGTGGTCCTCTTTCACAGTAGCTTTAATATAGTTGTTTTTAAAGTCAAGTACAGCCTCAGCAAAAGCAGGATTCAACTGCTTTTAGGTAGGAGAGGTCCTAGGGTCAAAATTAAAAGAAGGGTTAGGTCACATAAGGCCCCAGGGGATTAGTTAAGAAACCGGCTATAATTTTTAGCATGGAAGACTCATCTTCATTTCAAAACAGTGCTCTTGTGCTGTCATGTGTCAGTGATTTCAGCCAGATTCCATGACCGTGATGCTAACTACTATATAAAACATCAATGTTTTGCATTCATAAATTCAGAAAAATGTCATCTTGTTTTAATGTGTAGGAGTTTAATCTGTACCTCACATGCAAACCACAACAATACAGTAAAGATTAGCACTACAATTATAATATCAAAAATTAAATAACCTCAATCAAGTATTGTTTACAGTTACAAAAGAGCTGTCAAATATTCTCCTTTTATGATTAGACTCCAAAGTAATAAATCCAAAATGAAGCAGGTGTACCAAATTAGCAACCTAAAAACTATCAAAGCTGTGTAACACTATGCAGAACATCTCAGTTACACTAATATGTGTGCATGCACATATGGACACTCGCACACATACGCAGAGGCACAGTGACATTCCTTGATTTGTATCATAACAGACAGTATTTTATACAATTTGTGTTCCTCCCAGTGTACCTGTCAAACCTCTTTGCCTGCGGGCCATTTGCAAGCCGCATTTCACTCTCTTCCCCTCCAGCTGCTTGGCGAGTGCTCCGATAATCTCCCGAGACTGGCTGCCTATCCCCTCAAAAAAAAAAAAAAAAAAATCGCTGGGTTTACCTGATCCAGTCCTGCATTAATCACGGCTCATGTGGGAGGGGAACAAAGCGTGCACAGCCTGAGGGAGTCTCCCAGCTCCGGTCTCCTTCCTGCTGTTGCCACCACTCATTTCGTCTCGGACGCTTGTCTGTGACCTTTCCCCAAACGAGCTGCCTTTAAAAAAAAATGTTGCATCGCCGTTTTTTTTTTCCTCTTGTGTTTTTGTTGTTCAAACCCACTGGTGCAATTTTGCTGTACGTTGCACTTCATTTATAAAAATTACTGACATTAGAATCAACTGTGTATATTGATGAAAAATAGGAGGTAAGAGTTAAGCAATTTGCTTGTTATTGCATCACGGTATTGTATCCTATACAGCACTAGCAATTAACCATTCATATAAATATTCAAGGATTGAATAAGCTACCGTACATTCAAATACATACTGTTCCATATTTCAAAAATTATGTTGAAGATATCTCTTAGTTAGCTAAGGGAAAAACAATTTTTTACAACATTTTATTCATTCATTTGTAATTTTGCCTTCAATAATCAACTGCTTATAAGAAATCACATCGTTCCAGATGAATGTGATTCGTATAAGCAGAGTGCACCGTACATTCATCATAAACTGTCTTGGTCCAACTTGCATTTGTATTAAGCTGAATGAGCAGACTGGCTGCTCTCGCTGTGAAGTAAATCATAACAGACCAAAACTTTCACAGGCAGTTGCTTTGAGGAAAAGCTAAACACTAAAACAGGCTTTTGTGTTTAAATAGAAAACCACAATTACTCAGGGTTTTTAGATGATTTTCTGCAATCAGCAGTGAAGTCCTGCTTTTCAGGAGTTCTGTGTTTCGTTGTTCTGTTTCTTGCTGATGAAAATATAATTAGATTGGGTGTATGGGTGTTACCTCAGCCTACAGAGGGTGCATATTAGCTGGAGGAATGGGAGTGTCTCGGTGCTGCAGTCTGAGATGAATGTGGAGGCTCCCTTCTGTGAGCTCAAAACATTGGACCTTCCCTTTGAAAATGATGCAAAATCATTGTAGCTGTGAAAACCTGGTCTTTCTGTAAGTGATGACTGACAGGGACACATACGCCTTAGGGACACATACCCCTTTACGTCCCTCTCTATCCCTGTAGCTCATAAAGTGAGTTGCATGTGCTGTCCTTTGGGCTCATTAGTTGGGCAGGGATATGGTGCTCGTTTGTTTTTTGTTTTTGTTTGTGAAACGAAGTTGTTTATTGGATGGCTGGATGTCTAATGGCCTACTACTCACCAGTGACCTTGATCTTCCTGTTTTCTTTTATTTTTCTCCATGAACTAGTTTCCCTTTAGTATACACATATTGATTTTAAGTTTCTGTCTCTTTTTGTTTTCTTCTTTCCTTTTGCCGTTTCTATATATTCTATATATCTTCTATCTATAACTCCTTTATCTTTCTGTTACAGTATGCTATTGACCGACTCCTTGCGCACACTGACCATTTATGTATGGGCTATTTTCTACTTTGTTGTAATATTAGTCTTCATAATACTGAGAGGAGTATGGTGAATTGTGTGTTGGAGTGCATTCCCTAAGGATGAACATGGTACGTTTAATTTTGAAATATGTTCTTCCATGTTTAGCAGGGAGATAGAACTGTAAGTCGTGGTCATTGTTGTCATTTTTCATTTTAAGCTACATTCAGTACAGCAGCTATTGAGACATGTTGAGGATGGTGACCTTTAACCCCTTACTCCCACTGACTGAAATATTCTTACTTTCACCATCTGAAGTTCAGTTCAGCATGGAAATGCCCTTTGACAAACAAAAAAGTTACATTGTATTTTTAATGCTGAAAATGCTAAAAGATAAATGTTATAGTATAAATTGTGACAAACTATTTTATTTTATCTAACACCTTTTGCTTTTTATTGAACTATTTTTGAAATCACATTAACCTCAGATGCTGTTTCAAGATAAATATGAATGCTTCACCATACAATGCAGTGTTCATTCATGAATGAATATTCATTTGTAGTGTCATTCAACACATACAGATCACTGATTCTTTATTTTCTCACTCTCCAGTCAACCCCACTCAATGACAATACATTGACCCAGTTCTCTTTATTTACAGCTGACCTCTCTCTATGACCCTTTTGCCTTTACTCTGTGGGGTTGCTGAAGCACTCATCCTTAACCAAGGTATTAACTGTTTACACTATTTATTCTCAGTGAGTGTCACCTTAAACGTAACAAATTGGTCAGAACATTTCGCCACCGATGTGTAGTTCTGATCGAATATATAGCGCTTTGTTGATATCACCATTGTTGGTCTTAATGAGCATCACAATTGAACAGTCATTACAGGCAATGAGACAAAAACTTATGTATGAACTGCTAAGGTATTCTCGTGTTAACGAACGTGTTAATTCTCGAGTTCAATAGAGTATATGAATAATAGCCCTTCTTCATGATGCTGTGTCTCAGAGCCTAGAGTCCAGCTGAAGTACAAATTCATGAATAATGTGACTTGGCGGTCCTCAATGTGGTCTTAGACCTGCCGTACTGGCACCACGTTCCCCCCGATCTTGCTGCTTTCGAATGAAACCAGATCGTTTTGAATGATGAACGAGGAAAAACTCTGTCAACCAGAGCGATCATCCCAGAATTGAAGCTTTTTGTGGGTGGAGGCATAATGTAAACAACGTACTTTTTGTGAGTCAAGACAGCGGCGGGGTGTGAGGAATCGTTGAAATCATACACATACCCTCTCTGGTGGTCACCGAAGTTGCTTATCCACCGCTGGGGAGCGGGCAGAGACTGACTTTGAATAAAAATAAAAACTTGGCACTGACGAGTGCGCTCCCAACAGACGTCAGAAGTGAACTCTGAAAAGCAGGGATGTGCGATGAGCCGCTGCCAAGAGAGCAAATGCTCACCAAGGCCAGCCAGTGCAGTTCATGTGTGTCATTTAAAGAGACACCACCCGCTTGCCAATATTTTATGGTGTGGGGATCATTACTCTGCATTTAGCTGAAATAAACACCGGCCGGGAGGATTTCTACCAATATCCTTCATGTGCTGCGCATTTGGGTGTACCCCCTCACCCATTACAAGTAATGTTTTTTAAGCCATCTCGGAGGCAGTGCAAACATATGGTTGAATTAGAGTTCAGTGTGTGAGGTGTTCTGTCTAGAGAGCCGTGGAGGAGCCCTTCTTTTGGAGCAATCCAGCTGCTCCAGGGAGTGCACAGTGTTTCATTGTGCTGATCGGACATTACTGAAGGAGGGTGTGGGGTGGGGGGTGTGCGGTGGTAGCCAGCTGTGGTGGTCTGGCCTGGGGCACACCCTCAATTAATGGCAGTCACTGCCCCTCCTCCCTGTGCCCCAGTTTCCTAGCCTCCTGACACCACACCCTCTCTTGGCACAATCCAGCCCACCCCCCACCCCACCCTTCTCCTCCCAGTCCACCACTGCTCTCTGTGTCTCTTTCATAGTTAGAGGCAAACACACACTACAAAGAACAGAGAGGGTCACCTGAGGTTATTCACAACCGGGGGTTCCAGCTGCCTGTATGGGTTCTGCCGATCGTTTTTGCTGAAGTGAGGCAAAAAAAAAAAAAAAACATGTGCTTGAAGTGAGTTTACATGTCTTCATGTCTGATGTGGCTTCACGCAGACCGTTGTGAAGTCAGAGTTCTCCTGTGTGGGTGTGGCAGAGCAGGTGGCTCACTTGGGGGGGGGGGGGGGTGGGTTGGGGTCCGAGCCCCAGGCTGGTGGAGGCTGCTAGTGCTGAAGCTGGCACTGTCTGCAGATAAGAGTGTCATCATTACAGAGCATCACTTGGGCTCTCTGGCTAAGTATGCCTCACTGACTCCCTCCCTTGTGCTCCTTTGTGCCCCAGTTGATGCTGTGGTGTGTTAGTTCCCTATTATCCATGTTGAGATGGAGGAAGTGAGATTAAGATGGCCTATTCCTATGTGCTCTTTTTTAACTTTCTCACAGGCAAGTGACCTTTTGGCTAAACTGTTGCATAGTGATATTGTTTAACACATACAAACATACATGCATTAGTGAATCTATCAACATATTGTCATTTTTCATGTGTCTGGGGGTCCAGTGTTTTGTCAACAATGCTAAGAGCTAAAATTGTAATGCATATGTATCTCCTAAATCCTAGTACACACATTATGATTTTAACAGCAATTTAGTTACTTTAATAGCTATTTTAAGTTTAGAGTATTTCTTGGTGAAAGTCAGTGTGAAGATGCTGAAATCTGCTGAAGAGCATGGATTGTGTAGTGTGTATGAAGCTAACGATCAAAGACAACTGCTCTTGCAAGCACCTTGTGTTTTGTGAGTCAGATTCTCCTTTGCCAGAAAATTTAGCAGAATCACATTCATTGTTTGTTTCTGTGAGTTGCAAGTGACTGCCAACAGCTAGTGAAAAATAACCACTCAATAATGTGATGTGCAACAGGAAGCAACTGTTTTCTATAACGCTCTTTCCTGTGGAATCTTTGCGAGAAGTAGCAGAAGTCTTGGCAGGAGAAAGACAGAATGGCAAAAGATGCGAGCACCAAGACAAAAGACAAATGGTGAATTGAAGATGAGGAATTTATAATACTGTGCCCGGAGCATGACTGTTTATTTAATCCATCTGAAGACATCAGCCCCCAAAGTACTGAAAGCACAGTAAGTGGAGATAAATAGCCAAGAGGCCTGGTGAAAATAGCCTGTGACTTTATGTGTCATTTATGCTTGGTTCAGTATAACCTTCTTATAGGACAACGCAGCTAACAACTAGATGATGCCTCATGGCTTATGGCTTAGAAATCAAGTCCTGAGGTGACGTGTACTACAATTAACCCATTTTAAAAAATCTGTACAATATGTAAGTCCTGATTTTATTGACTCCATCTACTTATGCAGTGTGTCAGAGACACTTGTAATATTCAAATACACTTGCAATACTCACAATTACTCACATAATTTTCAAAACACGTTTGAGGCACAGTGCTCTGCCAATGGAACACTTGGAAACTGTCCTCCAGCATCCAAGTAAGAGCAGTCTCTATGGTACTTCTGCTTGATCAGGACTGATTACCCATTGTGCTTTATTAACCTTTTCTGTCTCTCAGCAACTTTCTTCATTATGGAAAAAGATAAAGATTCTGACTCAAGTGGGAAGTGAAAATTATGTGAGACTTCTTGATATTGTGATTAAACATAATTGAACAACAGTAAGTAAACGTGAATTTCTAGGTTTTTGGGGGGTATATTTCTATATTGTATTTTTTATAAATACAATACAGCTTTGGAGCTCTTACCTTTCTTGGAATTCTAGAGCATCATTCCCACCTGTTGTGGTGTGGCATAATTGGAATATTCTCACCTCCTGCATGTCTTTACTATAGGTCTACTATAGTGATTCGCTTTTATAAATTGATGAATGAATTAATAATAATAATTCATTCAATAACAAAACCAGAAGAAAACTTCAAATGAACATTTTTAATGTTTTTCATCCAGATATTTTGATAAGTCTTCTTCATGTGCCTTTTCTCCAAACTGTATAGCATACACTGTATTAATTGATTAATTTGAGAATGTTACATTGTGAACTGTATAAGAACTACAATAGAAATGATGTTGTTTCCATAAGAGCACAATTATGAATCATCATAGTGGTGCTCACAGTTTGGTTAAGCTTGGGCTATGAACTGTAGTTTAAAAAGTTCTATAGAGGAACCGTGGTCTCAGACTCTTGAGCCAGGATCTTCATCTGAACTAATCCAAAAGAGGAAGGACTACAAACAGGGGATGGACTTTCAATTGTCCTCAGCAAAAAAAAAAAAAAAAAAAACACCCATACAAATGAAATAAAAAGGCACCAAGTAAATAGAGAAACACACTTGTGCACTTGGCAACTTCAGGCAGCAAAAGAGGAAAGAAGCGGAAAGAAAGCCTTTGAATGAGTCTAATGGGAATGAAAGCAAGTGGTCAGTCGTATTTCGCAAGCATATCAAAAGAAGGGGGAAAAAGATCTGATGCATGGATAGGGTAGGGTGTCTGTGTGTGTGTTTTGGCTTTTTTTTAATGAGTGCACATACCAGTCCACTGGAACAGGGACGACTGCAAGACTGTCAGCTTGGTGGGCTGTGGATGTGGAAATTGAATGGAGCCTTTCAGTTCTGCTGCCTGTCTCCCTGGGGGTGAGAGACCGGTTGCCATGGTTATAGTGGATTCCTGCAGCTAATGGGTGGGAGGTGTGTAGCTCTGGCAACCTGACCTGTCTAGGGCAGAATACAAGTAGAGGAAGAAGGGTGGGGGCGGGAGGTGGTGGTGGTGGTGGTGGTGGGGGGGGGGGGGGGGGGGGGGGCGTGGTCGGCAATGTTCTGGGACACAGGCAGGTCACACACATCGCTCGGCTGCATGTTAAAGATGTCTTTTCCCTCTTTCACCCTCCCTCTCCATACACTGGTAGATGCAAGTATGATCTGTAAGCTTGTCACAAGAAAGCCAGACTAATTTGTTTTTGATTTAGCAGCATGATGCTAGTCTGAATGCTTACAATGAGCATCTCACCCTGCCATCTTTCCTTTTTCCCCATTGCTTGTTAAAATAATAGTGACATCTCCTTGCCTTTGAAGAGCCATTTTTTTTGCTTTGGAAATCTTCTACAGAGCTGCAGTTGACACTGTTGATAATGATCATCTCAACTCCTATCTGATCAGAATTTTTTCCTCATTCAAATTTATTTTCAGCAGATTTTTTGGGTGATTTAGTTTAGGCATGAAACTATGTACTTACGTATTCTATTTCATAGTGTCAAGAGTAATTCTATGGTGGTGATTTTTATATCTCAGCATGGACCCTGGATATTAGTTTTCTGAGCTGGATGGAGCACAGTCAGACATTTCTATTGTACCACACAAAGAGCAGATCCTGTCTGTTATTGTAGCAGTCCAGACACAGTTAGCCTTAAGTGAAATGCGTACTAAAAACAATCCAGAACCAGATATGCTATCATACTCTACTCTCATCTATGAGTCAAGGAACAGCTGTGTTCAGCCCAGAGTCTGACTGTGTGTTTGTTTATTTCTCATATTTGCAGGTATTCTTCAAATGCTACTTCTATTACTTGTTTACAGATGAGGTACTTCTGAATCCCAACAGAGAAGGTCTGTTTACATATATTTATTGGTTTAGAAAGCTGGCACGTCTCTTGAATCTAAACAATCTACATATGGTCAAGTTGCCTTCAGTAATGACCAGAATCATACTCTATATGTGTTTGGACCAAATATTGCGTTGGTGATCGGTAACTGTATGGCACAAATAACTTTGCAAATTTGTATGTGTGGAAAGTTTGGCAAAAGGGAATTGTTGCCATTCTGTTACTAAACATTTAGGAATTCTCAACTCAGTCAGTTTAAACCTGCCCAGGGAGTTATATTAGATGTGGTTAAAGGAGATATTTCAACCGGACAGAATTATGAGGCTGTGCTGGAATGATCAGCCTCCCTTTCATTAGCAGTTTCCATTAGAATAGAGATTGATGCCAACTAAGATGTTCTGTGCCACTGAGTCATGTCTGTCTTATAAAAACTTCCACAACAATGTATATGTTTGGTTTTAAGGCAGTTCCAGTAACTGTTCTTTACATGCAACGTTCTGATATATGTATGGTGAAAACTATACTACAATGTTTTGTAATTCCTGGATGAAGACATCATCTTCCACGCGCCTTACCCAATCTCCTCTTATGTCAACTGCGTGGAATTCCACAATACATTACGAGAGGGAAATGCTTCAGAATTAGATCTGAAATTCCAGAGCCAGTAACCATGAGGTTGATGTCATAGCTTTCCACTTCACAGCAGAATTGCGCTTTAATTATGTCTGGCGGAATTGTAGAAGTACATCATTGCACTAGTCTGTAATGACAGAGCAAGTGGGTTCCACCACCACCAGCCTGCCTTTAGACTATTGATATTACTGCGGGGCATAGTGGGAACCACAGAGAACTAAAAGAAGTCACACTCCTCCACATCAGAGAGTGTGTGGTCTGAGCACTGATCAAACTCCCAAACTTCACAACCACATGGCAGAACTGTCCAACAAGAGACATGAATTATCTCACCATCTCAGAGACCCCGATCCCTTACACCAGAGACTAATCGAGATATTATCATGACTCCAGGATCCAATGCCATCAGACATGCTTTGCTCTACTGCACATAGAAAATGTTTTTTTTTTGACTAAACATTGCTTTTTGTTTCAGTAACACAGTTGTTTTTTTGAGTGTTTTAAAATACTTTAAGTGGTGGAAGCTAAATGACCACCATTTTGGGTTTCAGAACTTTTTTAATAGTACCAAAGCTTTTGGGTTTTAGTGCTCAGCTAACAGTGCAGATGTCTTGGCTCATGTTCCACTTGGAATATGGAGTCACAGCATTGCTTGCCCCCAGCGGACTCTGAGGTACTTGGCTACAGAAATCACAAAATCCATCCCTGTTTGAACTTTTGAAATATGAGGAGACTGTTGCTTTTTCAAGAACTGCTGACTTGCACTAAAATGAAGCACACTTCTCCAAAAGGCATAGGAATGACTTCTAATAACCTGTTAAGATCACAAGGAAAAGTACATTTTTCACTGAGCAGACACACTTATTCAGGAAGAAATACACAGTATATATTTTTAGTTATGTAGCTTGATAAGCCTACTGATCAGGTTAAGTTCCTCCACACAAGGGGCAACAGCCAACATCCCATCCAGGATCTGACCCTGTCTGGTTGAATCCAGTTTTTTACCCAATGTGCCAAATGTCTACCAAAGACAACCAGAAAGGCCAAAGCTTAACATTGACCCTGAATGAAACAGAAACTTGGTCTTGCCTTAATGCAGCTGCTGAGTGAAGTGGAATATTGAAAATGGTGTGAGCTCATGCCGTAGCCAGCCATGAAAAACAAAGCCCACTGAAATGGAAAGTCTGCTTCACGATCTGGGCGGTGCTTGAGCTGGCCAATCATAGAGTGAAGGGAATTCATAAAGCCCAACCCATTGCTCCTTAACCCAGTTCCCTTTCAGGAAGTTATGTAATTTTGGCAATACCTTGTCCTTTATAATGGTATTTTCAGTATGGTAGTAATGGCCTGCCATAATGCCTCATACTCCTAGAATTTGCCATTGAATTGACAAGTCAAAATAGCTGTCCACAGGTTGATGCTGACCTTCATAAATGGCTGTTTTCCATTTGTTTATCTGAGCTAACTTGTACATTAAGTAATCTTTAGGTAGCTACTTTTGTGTTATGAACTATATAGATATGCCACTTCTGTTCTTCAGTCTGGATGAAATTTTAATATTTATGTGTTTAATTCTTAATGTAATTACATTTCCTACAAATAACATAGCATTTTTTTATTTGAATGATTTTCTGGTTAAATAACAAAAGGTGAGTTTCTTCTTCAGTCATAATTTTCTGCGAAAATAATTCACACCTTCTTGTCTTTGTGAATATGGTGAGAGTTCATCGGTTGCCGTCACTGATAACTGTAACATTGTGGTCTCACCAGCAGAGTGCAAGGAGGGGAGAAAGCAGAATATTAAATTTATCGTTTTTATTCCCTTCTCCTGACAGTCCTTAGTCCCTGTTGACCTGGATCATGCCACAGCTCACACTAAAATAACAGAGGAGCAGCACTACTAAGTCAGAGGTAACTCTTACTTCCCCCTCAGTATCCTTCAAGTGCAGAGGTACCAAGTGATGCTGTGTTCTGCTACAGCCGTTAATTCTTTTTCATTTTTTAAATCTCTGATTGTTTGATTCATTGACTTTCTACATTCTCCTTAAGAAAATGATTGTATGCTCTCAAGACAGATTTGAGTCTAGAGTTTGAATTTGACTTGAAGTTTTTTTTTAAAACTGGTTGAGTTACAGCGGCAGACGAAAAAGAGAACTAAAACACAAACACAAACTTTTGTATTGTATAGTACACAATGCAAATGCAGCATGGTATATAGCTGTTTCCTCTGAATCTAGCGGACTTAGGCTTTGTGAAAGGCCCCCTGAATTCAAACCAGGTGGCAGTATGTTTTCTCTGATCCATTATTTACATGTTACTCCCTCCTCCTCACTGGCTCTGAATTTCCACATGCAACCCCAGACTTCCCTGACTCTCTGCCACCGCATGCTCTCATTGTCCAGGCATTTAAATAACCGCAGTGAAACAGATTTAATTTGATCATCGCTTACGAGTCTGCTCCGGGGTCTGGAGGATACCCTGGGTGTAAACCCAAACAACAGGGCAGACATTTCAGACACAAGCCCTGCAGTAAATCCACAGGCCCCAGGGGCACATCCATTACTCAGCCAATACTAATTTGGATAAAACTGGGTTAGTTATGACACTTTGAGAGCTGTTTTTTTCCATGTTACTTGTACATAAAAGAGTAATTAAGGGCTTAAATCAAAATCATATTTTTCAAATACCTGTAGAATGCCTTGGTTAATGAGTAAAACAGTAAAGTGTTGGACCAACATAATAAGTAAAATAAAAGCCCTCTGGTGCTGAAATTAGTCGCAGGGAAACTTTTCCTGCTGAGCTGGGAGTTGTCAGTCTGAGTTGATAGATAATGCCTTTACTGTGTTTCAGTAACAAGAGCCTGAGTACAGCAGAGACTCTGGGGTCTTGTTATCCTCTCCTCTGCCCCTGTGCACCTTCCCCTTCTTAATGAACTCCTCCACCAGTCCCTTCCTTTGGTCCAGTCAGGGGAGCCACACAGTGGCACAGCCAAGATCAGGCAGGTCTCATCCATCTGCCGAAAATGAGGTGAACATGATGTTGAGGGTGCAAGGCAGAGAGGCTGAATAATTGATGTCCTGGCAACTGCAGTGTCAGTTTATCCTGTTGTACAGTTTATATCCAGCAGCATACAGGTACTGTTGAAATGGGGTGGCTGAATTGGTATTGCAGTGTTTTATATACCAACGGAGATGGAATCTCAAGAGATGGGAAAGTATGCAGGCTGTGTTTGTTCCTGGTTCGGCTAAGGACAACCAGTCAAGTTCTTGAGAAGTTATGGAGAAGGAATGGTACCAAGGTTGGGGCTTTCAAGCGGTGAAACATTCAAATTAATAATCATCAGATTAGGAATTTGTTCACTACATGAGGTCAGTCTTATTATTACACAGAATCACTGATGTATGTGTCGGAGGACATTTCCAGACTGTGACTATGTTTCAGTCAGTATTTAGTCCATATTTTATTCCAGATGTTACAATGTTGTGCAAGAAATGCATCCTCTTGATACTGTTTCTGACATGTGACAGGGATAAGTGAAGTCTCATTGAGTGACTATTCATGTGGTCATAGGTCCCATTCCATTGCAGTACCACCATTCTAAGCGCATACCACTCTATCGCATACCACTCTATAAGTTAATGTTCTTCCTAATGGTCAAATACTCAGTTTGTGCATACATCCACAAACAGTGCTACATAAATTGAAATCTGAGAATGTCTGTGAAGGGTCTAATATAGGAAATACATAATGCCTACATAGACATGAAATTATAGCTTCATTAGAACTAAAAGAACATCCATAAAGTTATGTCCAGTAAAATAGAATGTCAGGAAGTATACTATCTGTGTCGGAAGCAACATTAACATGTCACAATAATTTAGTTTGAGCCATGCATTGAATGCGTTAGCAAACTCTGTTGGAATGAAAATGTATGACTTCACAGTTAGTTTTCCACCATCACCAGTCTGTAAGTGTACCTGAGTCAGAATACAAAATTCTGAATACAAAATTGTGCCTACATTCATGCAGAATATTTTACAGTTCAGATTTTTGGATTTCACACAAAAGTTCCATACAGGTCTTACAACTGAGTACCTGGTAATTACCAGCACTAACCGATGCATATATTTCCTTTGTCTCCATGACAGGTAAATGTGAGCGAGGGAGGGGATTCTTCAGACTGGATCAGGAGGTAAAGCCCCTTGAAAATGGTAAAGACATATTTATACAATTGCATTTATTTACCCATCATCAAGGACTGTCTATGGCAGCTTAATCAGTCTTGTTTTACTGCATGGAGGTGCCATGCTTTTCACAGTACCAACAAACATTAAGCTGTAAAGTAGAGCCCTACAACAGGGCTGAAGCAGCAGTGGTATTTGGTTTTATAGTGAGGTTCTCTATGCACATCTTTACTGAGCTTCATGTGCATGTACTGATGCACTGCATCAATAAATATTACCACCATTATTGTTGCTTATATCAGCAGAAATATTGATATTGGTATTGATATTGTCTTGAATTTAAGACCCCCTCTAGTTACTTTCTATTCATTTCTGACATGAGCCAGCACACAAAATTCTACTTCCCAGAGCCATGTAAAACATTCCCTAGAACAAATCATAAAATACAGAAATGTACCTTCACAATGACTTGTTATCGATTGAAAGGTCCTGACTGTCAATTCCATGCATCAGAATAACCACAGTCAAATCCGTCAACTCATCTTGGGCCATAAGCTACCTCGGGTCAAAGCCTGGTTTCTTGGTGAATGTAGAGCACAAAGAGAATGTGTGGGGAGGAAGGGAGCCAGCACTATTGGAATGCCCCCTGCGGAGCCGGGATTCAGCGCTGAGAGTGTTTATGGGATAGTTCTGGCAGGAAGAGGCGGGAACTGCGGCCAGAATAACAGAATAAATGTGGAATGCGCTACGGCAGGGAACATCCTGAAAGAGGGACAATGCCATTGTGTTCTGGGGGTCTTCTTAAGGCCAGACATTCTGAAGTGTTACAGAATTTGTAATCGATTTGATTCTTCCAGATGCATATCGATCTGATTGCTTCTCTGACTCAATGTTACAGTGGACAAAGAAATTCCAATTTCAACAGTAAATTGTCGTAAAGATTCACGAATGTAATTAATTATTTATTGTCCTATGGTGAAACAAACAACAGACAGGCAAGTGGGATTAACAGAAAATTAATAGGATTGCAATTCTGTTAAACGAAAAAACCAAACAAACAAACATGATCCCATTTTTAAATCATAAACTGTGTCAGCAATGTGTTTTGTCCTTTACTGTCTATGTTTCTGTCCTTTTTTCTATTTTTCATGTCTTACACACCATTTTGCATTAATGTAAGCAACTGATACATTCACAAAGTCGTATAAGTAATCACTCAAAAGTAACTGTTGCTTAAATATTAAGGACAAAGTGCATTATGGTTAGGCTGAACCTGGGCCTTAGTTTTGCTCATTCTTGTAAAAAAGAATATGATCAAATCACAAAATATTTTTCAAACCAGTCACCTTTTCGGGAGCCTTAATGGCAGTGTTAGTCACTTAGAATGTGAAACATAGCTTTTTCTCCTCAGGCTAAGGACTGACCCAGATGCCACACCCCTGTGCCCACACTACGCCCACAAAACAGCACCCATGTTCTTAGGGCAGATTCTGCTCCCAAGCTGCATTCTGGGAGATAAAGAAAATCCCCTGGGTGTGGGAGTGAGTGAGGAGTCACCACTGAGAGGCTTTAGCTCTTTGCTCAGAATGTTACACCAGCTATGGTTCAGTCAACCAGCAGGGATTGCACAGTGGTCCTTGAAAGTGTGCTGCAGAACAATGTCTGCCTCACTGGATAGCATCAGGACACACATTGTTGTTATTTTCATCATATGGAAGTTCAGTTGCAGCAAGAGTGCCTGCCAGCTTTTCTGTTAAAACTCAGCAATGTGGTGGCATTCCCTGTGTCTGTGATTTATGGACTCAATGGGATGAAATTGTGCGTGTCTCCTCGATTAGGTATGGACAACTGCTTGTTTAAAATCCATTTGCAATCCAAAATGTTGCAGGTCTTAGGCAAAAAACCCCCCTAAAAGCTACGCTAAAAAGTGATTGCAATAAGGTTGCAGCAATATTCTTCTGATTTTCTTAACAATTCATCCCATTGTTCTGCCATGTGGTGAGCACAATGAAATTTGGCAAGATTCAGTGCAGTACTATTTAGCAAAGCGGTGTGAGCTAGAGAGCCATAACATCAATTGAATGAGGATGTTATGGTTCTCTTATTTGAATATCTTTACTTTTTAGCTTTATGCTCTCTTGCTATTCCTGCAAACACATTTTACTTGCAGTTTCACTGGACTTCAGTTATTCAGTTGGCAGACCTCCTTTATCCAGGCGTTACTCAACATGTACCCTGTTCATACCATGTGCAGTTAAGTTAAAGCACCTTCCCTGAGCATACAGCACTCCAATGTGTATGAACCCAGTACCCTGTTGTCCAGAGTCCAGTGATCTTACCATCGCAGCATAATCTGTGTGTTTTAAACATTTGCCATCACTGTCATGAATTATAGTTTGTTCACTTACAATAGATGGGAGGATGTGGGTGGGTATTTGCTTCACAGACAGCGTAATGAAACACTACATTAGTCAAATGCCATTTACATTCCTAAACAGTATCAATTACGCTTAATCTAACTCACAACACATTCCACAGGCTCTGGATTTTATTTTTCTTTCCAGGAGCTTGCTGCCCCACAGTATAGTGTCAGCGTTATCGAGATCGAGTGACTGAGTGCTGTACAAGGGTGGGGCTGGCCGCTGTCTCCCACAGACTGAGTTATGGTCAGGGATGGCCCCGACGTGCTGCCACGGCAACCCGGATCCTCTCGCCTCACACACATGCAGACACACACGCACACACACACGCACACACATACACCTCCCCCTGGCAGGCCTATTACAGTGGCCGAGGCAGCAGCACTGCAGCACAGCATTAGAGAGATACACTGCATTATTAACCAGTGAGAGAGAGAACAAAGTGAACAAGTCAGCTCAGGCCAGCTGAAACTGTACACTGAATGAAGGAGAAAGACGCTCCCAGGGACAAAGACACACTGGCCTAGAAACATTTTATCTTTTGTGTTCTGAGGTAAAAAAAAAAACAACAACATTAAAACAAAAAAAAAAATCCATATTCTGGCCAAATCCAAATTCACATTAACAGCGAGATCAATAAGAAACATCTGGATCCTGAGTCTTCTGGGCAACTTTCGTCTTCAGGGAGGAGTGATCTGGCTGAAATGTAGCCTGATGATCAGCAGCAGGCGCGGCTTTCGGTTGCCAGGGGAGAGTGAGAAATGTGTTTGCTTTGCTGCTGGCTGGGGCTGTATACCTCGAGAGTGACACTAACCCATTGTACATTGTATTTGGGGTTCCACCTTGTAGACAGTGACTGAACAAAATAAGAACTACATCTGAATGTTATATATCACGTAATGTACCCCCAACCACTTCTAAGAAACAAAGACAATTTAATGTTCTGGTCATATTAATGACTTATATTTCATACCGAGAACTACTGATTCTAAAATAGTAATTTTTAAATCACAGCCTGTTTATTTAAATGAACATATCTGTCAAAGAAACTTAGTACAGCACAGTCATACTATTCCAAGGACAGTGAGGAAATAAAAGCATCAGGTCTTGCCTCTAAATGTAGGTTCATGCTCATGAGCCAGGCTGGGGCTGTACAGGGTTGTGAGCTGGAGAGCTTTTACACTCCAGCACTGAGAGAGAAGAGTCAGCCAGCCAACACTGCACGAGAACAGAGGGGCAAGAGAGTGTGTGTGTGTGTGTGTGTGTGTGTGTGTGTGTGTGTGTGTGTGACAGTAAGCCAGTACAGCTATGCTGTTTCAGGCTACTCTCAATCTTGATCTTATTAGGACCATGTGAGAATTTTCTGGATATAGTTCTACAGTTATGAATAACTTTCTTTACTATTTACTTGATATAAAATATATTTTAGACAAAATGTTTTTATCACCATGTCTGGTGAGATAAGTAAAGATTTTATTGTGGCAGACAAATGTTTAAAAAGTAGAGTCCTTCTTAAAAAAAAACTAGGAAATGGCTTGGTTTGCTGATGACTTCTCAGTTGTTATTCTACTATTGCCTGTAATAGTTTTGATGATGTTGTCTAACCTTGAATGACAGAAATTTCAAACATGCTACAGATATGTCTTGGTTTGCAAAGTGTAATGTATAAAAACCTGGCGTGATTTGAAGGCTGGGAGTGGGAGGATGTGGGCCTTGTGGGGGCAGTTACATTGCTTTCTTGTTGCCAGTGCCGGCTTTACAGCATATAGATGACACTTTGCCATAGGGGAAATAAACATAAATTAGGGAAGGAGAAAAATTCACGTGTAAAAGCATGAGATTACAAGCACTGATCTTGAGAGAGAAAGGCATAACCTGAATGTGTAAGGTGTAAGATTCACATTCAGTGCGTGAGACCTAAGGTGTCTGATATTAGAGCAATAATTTTAGGGTATGATGAAAACTATCTCGGACCAACTTTTCCTGCACGGTGCCAAGAGGCGATGGAAAGATTATGCTTAAAACAATTTTGAGGGAAGATGACTTATTGCTTGTGAGCTACAGTATCACATAGTTGCAGAGGTTCATGCCAGGGCAAGTCAAGGAAAAATATATATTCGGTACAACGCTTTTAAAACTTAACACATGTGTAGGACTGTTGAAATAAATCTTTATCATCTTTAATTCCTTCTTTAGTATTTTGCCATAGCACCTGGCATATATACTGAATGTACAGTGTTTCTTGCTTTCAACAGAGGGTCAGGTAAAGGTAACGTTTGAGTGATATAACTGACACCATTTAAAACTGATTTTTTGGGTATATGTGATTTACTTTGAGGCTGAATCCTAAAATTTAATAGCGTCCGGGTCTGTAACCAGTTTTCCAACTCTCCCCCATAAGATTAGCCATACAACATAATCGCCAATGCAGAGGAAAAGTTCTTCTGCCATTACCACACTGTTTGTTATCTGTTGACTGAATAAGCTCTACAATGTACTGGTTGGTAAGACAATCCAAATCTGATCTGGACTAGTTCATTTTCAACAGTTTGAACAAGTGGTGCTGTCCAGCTCCTTCTACTTAACAGAGATCACTGACATCCCCAACAGCATATTCACACCTCTTCTCTCTTTGACCCAGATATGCTACCATACTGTTGTGCATGCATTGTGCAGTCTGTATTTTGTGAGCGCTGTCCCTTTAAGACTGATGCAACTGGGGAGGGTTTGTATGGTCCCCAGCAGTGTTCCCATCTCTCCCAGCCACACCTGGCTGCCTGCAGCAGCACAACTCTGTGGGGTGAGGGGAAGCCACTGGCACAGACACAAAACTCCCATGATGCATTGCTTGGGTGCCACTGCCAGCCCCTTTTTGTGAGAACTTAAGCTGATGCGGCTCAGGATTCAGAGTGTGCTATAAAGGAAACAATGAGGGAAAATGTGAAAATTACCCTCAGCACACGTCTAAACAATTTTGAAAATGCAAAACGTAATTAGACCCATCTATGATCACCTTTGGATATTAACTATTCATTTGGACACCTGAAGTCTCAGGGAGTGAGCTTGAAATTCTAATTGAAATTAGAGCTGTGTCTCACATTTACATGCCCATACTAAAACATTTCGAACAATGCGATGGTTCTTCATACTTGACTGTACATAGTAATATGAGCATTGCTTTAGCTACTTAGAATGGTAGGGAAATTTCATTGCTTAAGAAATAAAATGTGAATCAAGGAATACATCTCGTTTATACACATACACTAATTCCAATTCTGTAAGTCCATCAACAACCAAGTATTACTGTCTAATTTTTGACAAGTTCCCATACATATTCAGCATTTACACCTGTCATATTTTAAGAAAAATGCATTACGAAAGGCCTATTTACCATTCTACCACTTTACCCTACACTGTCTTATTAAAGTGATTGTACAGGCTGTTCAACTTAAGAGGAGCTTTGCAGACTATTCCTATTATGTGCGACTGCAGCCCCGGGAGCCGTTAATGGTACCATCACCGGAGTGAGTCACGGCGATGACGGGGGCTGGTCCTCGAGCCGCTGGAGCATCACCAGACTCGCGGAGCGCCCATCTGAGAGAACAGCGCACGCTCTCGGCCCATCCGGAGCTGGCCCGCGCTGCGAGCGCTTACCTAACGCTGCACCAGATGCACTCGCCGCGTCTGCAATTCCCCGTGTGTCCGCTCTCAGCCTTTCGTTCCTCTTCATCCCGAGCCGGGTTTCATTATTCATGCACCCTCTCCTCCATGGTTGGGGGGGGTGGGGACCGGTGCAGCGCATGTCCTTGCTGGACCCAGGCGTTAAAACACAGGGGAGTACCTACGGTATGGAACAATGGAACAATGAGATGTAATGAGCCCTCTGACTTGCTTTACAACACATTCCTTTTGAAACTAATTGGGAAAAGGCTGCAGGGCACTAATTTGAGCAAGGAGCTGGGTAAACGCAGTGCAACAGACTATGAAGGGTAAATCAATTCATTACCTCTCTGCATGCAGGGATCCTACAAAGGGCACATGCACAAGAGGTGTTCAGGTGACCAGTGAATTTTCTGATTTTTCCTTTTACGACTTGTTCTGTGGCACTTTGGAGTTATGTAGTTGTATATGTGCTATGCTTTGTTAATAAATATTTATTCCAATTATAATTGCTGCACCATATAAGAATGTTAACATGATATAGAAACTGAACTCTATTCTAAGACAGCTGAATGGCGTTGTATGCTTACATACAGAGATGTGTGAACAGGTATAAAACTGTGTTTTGGTTCAACATGGCATCTCTTACTCCTCTCCATATAGGTTCACAGAGAGTGAGCAGTAGCCTATCACTTAGAGTACTCTCCATACTTGTCCTGCACATAGAAAGCATCAATATTGTAAAAAAACATGAGGAATGTCTGAACAGTGCTCCCAGATTGTGCTAAGAATAGAATTGCCTCACTGTAAGCGCCTCCCTTATTGCTGATGGGGTGACATTCAGTCTAACAGGGTGGCTTTCTGCGACCCCATGGGTGGCTGAGCAGAAAGCTCGGGGATGGACTTTAATAGGCATGATCCCTCCCTCAGGCTGCTGGATCCAGCAGCTTTCCTGGCTCACTGAGGGGGAGAACCTCTTGGTAAGAAAAATAAAAAAAAAACGTTAAAAGGCACCAGGAGTTGTTTGGTAGCTTACCAAACGTTTAACTTGTGTATTTGATTCAGATTCATTGTTAGTCTTCTGGAAAACACCAGCAAGTGATTGAAAATGAATCCAAGGAGATGTATACAAGAATAATCAAGCATGTAGTGACACCATGACAGTGATGATTCATGAACGATTGATATGTCCAACAACATCCCTGGGTTTTGTGTTTTCGCAGCTCTGGTTGCCTTTGCAGCAGTGCTGTGTGACTGTAGCCAGGGGCCTGCTGGAAGACAGGAGATGGCGAGTGGTGCTGTGCGCAGCGCGGTGGGGGCAGTACAGAGTTGGTCAGCCATGCTGGGACACACTGTCTCTCTCCCTCTCTCTGTGCCGTTTGGGAGAGGGCCACTCCGCCATCTGCCTCCTCGCCGTGGCTCCGCCTCAGGCTGTCGCCCCCAAGGGGAAATAGCTGTGGATAAGTTATTCAATTAGAGCCGCATTATTGGCGGGGCTACCTCGAAAGCGGTGCTGATGATGTTGTGATTATCCTGGTCAGCATTCCTTCATGTCCCCGGCAGCCTGTCCCGGTCCAGTGGTTGTGAGAGGTGGGGGAGAGAAAGAGAGAGGAGAGGGAGATATGGAGAGATGGCCAGAGGGAGAGAGAAACGGGGGGTCTATCAGAAATGCCTGACTGATTTCAAATGAACCTCCTGAGCAGCGCAGGGTCTGTCCAACCCCACCCGCTTGGAATGAGGTCATAAGGACAAGAAATCAACCAACAAACCTGAATGAAAGAAGGAAAAACCGAGAAACTCAGATGAGTTTATTTATGTGGGAAAAGGGCATTTGGTTTTATTTTACAGTAGTGCCAGCTGTCATCAAGACGGCAATGGTTGTAATAATTGAAACATTATACTTTGTTTTGATCAGTTATGGAATATACATGACATATCTTCAACCACAGTGCTTATTTTGTGTTTCAAAAGGCTGAAATGTCCATGTCACATATATATTTCGCTTGTTTGACGGTAGGAGCATGAGCAGACACAAAAACTTATGATGTTAAATAAGGTCATCGTCCAAGCTTTGCAGCCCTTGGGTGTCAAAAAGCATGCCTCCAGGGAAATGAATGCCATTTCAATGGGTTCGATTCCTACCGCAGGAACACTAAGCAACTCTCTCAGACACAAAGCTCACATGGAGTGCACAGCACATGCAGAGAGGACACCCTACAGGGAGAGGGTATCCCTGTGCAGACAGGATGCTCTGTGCAGGAGTATACCCTGTGCAGAGTCTGCAGACAGGACACCCTCTGCAGAGAGTACACCCGGCGCTTTGAGTGTACCCTGTGCAAAAACAGTATACCCTGTGTAGACAGGACACTCTGTGCAGAGAGAAGGCCCTGAGCTTACAGGACACCCAGGGCAGCGAGGTCTCCTGGCATCGAGAGCATGGTGGAGCAGAGAGGAGTCGGTGCCTCATCTGTTCTGCTGAAAATACAAATAGGTCAGTATTGTAAAGGAGGGGCAGCATGGGTGTGAGGCCTTGCCAGCTGAACGCTTCAGTTGGGCTTGATGTTGAGGGCCATCTGGTGTAAATGCTGGGAAATCGAGCGCAGTGCCGGCATTCCCTCCTCCCCCAGGGCACCTAGGGGGACGGAGCTGGGGGGGGAGGGGTGCCAGGAAGAACACCTGAAACCCCTTCTCCCAGAGCTGCCACTCACTCTACCCCGGGACAGAGCCTCCCTCCGCCTCTCTTACCATATCTTGCACCCCTAAAATATTTATTTGTCATTCAGCAGTGCAACCTGTGGTCTGTGTGCAGACGTGAACAGACAGGTGTGTGCTGTAGGGTGGGGGTGATAGAATGATGGATGCTTTTTTGACGGCAGTGATATTGTATGGTTTTGTTTTATACATCCCACATTGAACAGTGGTTAACTCTGAGTGACATTTATTTATGTTATTCTTTTTTATTGCATGTGACACAAAGGCCAAGCTGTACACATTATATGCAAGTAACACATATTAATCTAAGCCTTGACTCCCGGCCTGTGTATCAATGAATCAGTCAAACAGTCAATTATAGATTTAATTGATAAAAGGATTTATTGTTGTTTATATGCATGTATTGATTAACATGTTTTGTGTATGCCAATGTGGTTCACTTACATTTTCATGTAAATCTTTCTGTCCCAACTCTATGTTCATGGAAGTATTGCATGTAGTATTTCCATCAGTTGACCTGGACATTTAAAATAATATGTGCTCATAAAACTATTAGTGATGATAAAAAGCTTTTCACAATTAGTGCTGCCCTTTATGATTGCACTGTACAAAACATTATGAATTCTTCTGCAGAGAAGCTCTTCGTGCTCACAGATGAGAGTTAACCACACTTTACCACTGAGAGGGAGGTCTGCTTCCTTTGAGGTAGATACCTCACTAATGGTCACTCTATTCGTTAGTAGCCTCATGGACTGGTGCCTTGAAGCATGATCGAACAGAGGGTGGCCTCATATTCCCTAAAGCAAGGTACTTTATTCAAATTGCTCATCGGTATAATTGTGTTAATTGTATGATTTTTGTGACATCAAAGTATGCTTCTAATGGATTACACTCATAAAAAACATCACAGATATAATTTTTATCCAGTGGTGTTCACCACATTTCTTTTCCAGTCAATGGAGGCAGAGAGGAAAGGGACCACATACCACATTCTGGTTTTGCACACCTTATTTACTTCGTAGATATACTTATGTATACGTATAGAATGCACATTTTACAAAATATCCACTTCATGCAGCTGAATATGTTAAATATTTTGCTTAGGTTAATGTAGAGAGGTGAACCTGCAGCCCTCTTGGGTTACCCTCCAGTGATATTCACCAATGTCTGCTTGGGCACAATAATCGCACTTTAATCACTAAAATCCACTCTGAGACAGCAGTTTCTCCTCTCTTTCCAGTTTTGGTCTTGTTCACAGGAAAATTTTCAGATCAAGGAAAATGTTGCCCAGTCCAAGTTTTAAAAACAGATGCTTTAATTATGATGTAATATAAGGATTCTGTTCACGAGAAAACTGCTTTGTTTCTGCTGGCTTGAAGTCGTCCACTTTACAGAACATTTATTTTGGACACATTTCATCAATTCCAGTTCCATCAATTGCATAAAATAAGTACTTCTGAATTCATTCTAGAAACCAGTGTCCATTCAATCAAATCTGACTTCATCTGTTACACAAGACAGGAGAACTTTCCAAAAATTCCTTTATATTAGAGAGCAGAATATACACAGTATCACAAAAATATTTAAAACATTGTAGCTCAGCGCATTGGAAGTTATGCAGGTGAAAGGACAGAGTTAGAAAACACACTGAAGTAGCTTACAGGATAAATCCAGCACATGAACAGAGAAGCACAAAAGCTCTCAAGGAAGGTGAAAGCTCCTAATATTAGGGTGGGCCTTGTCCAGGCTGGTGATTGATTAATTAACTGAGCAATGGGAACAGGGATACTGTCATGTGCTCATGTTGATTGAGTAATCAGCTCTCAAGGGCCCAGAGCTGATGACATCATTTATCTGATTAACTTGCTGAGGATACTTTTTATTCTTGACAACAGATCCAAAGATCACCCCCCATTACTAACCTCCACCATTTTGAATTTGAGTATAGATGGTAATAATTCATGAATGTGACAGATCTTCAAAATCTCTGCCCTTTTGGATATAGAATCTGCATTCATACAATGCAGTTACATGCAAAATGAAAAATAATGACCTTACAAATACCGCATGCCTTTCAGCTACCTGTATCAATTGTCTTCCCAACTGTTTTATCTGTGCTATGTATGTCAGTCTATATGAGCTGCATGGAGTTCATCTCATTATGCACTGCAGCTGGTTGAGTACAAACACATTAATTAGAAGTGGTGTGCTCCCTTACATAATCAACCAAAAGTAACACGATGGTAAATTACAGTTGTTGTTGTTGTTTTTCTTTCCTTCCTTCTTTTTTTTATTTACAGAATTATGTACATTTACTATATGTGGAGGCAACAAGTAACACCAGGACAGTATTTCAGTCTGGTGCAATTCACCTTTACCTTTCACTTTTACTAATATATTCTTGAAATGGGTGATTTAGTCTTCCAGTAATATGTATACTCTTAATAATGTGTCTCACCCTCCCTCACCCTGGGTCTCTTTGTTGCTTTGTAGCACACATCCGTTGCTGCGATCATTTTAAGCAGTGCCAGCAAATCACTGTGACCCTTTTAATCTGGCCAGTGATGAGGGCCCCTCCACTTCTCCACAGTCCCTTTTTAGAGCAGAAAAGTAGTGAGTGAACGCAATGCTGTTGCCATGGCTACCTGCTGGCAGCCTCCTCGGTGTGTCGAAAGCCCCCACAATGAGCACCGCGAGCTGCTCCCTCCCCAGGCCCTTGGTGGGAGGGGGCGGGGCTGCTAGGAAACAAGGAGAGGTCTCTCTCTCTCCCTCTCTGCAACCGGAGAGCCTAAAGCCCAGGCTGCCGTCTGGCAAAAGGCGAACGGAAAGCAAAACACAAACTCAAGTGTATCACGTGGACTTTACACAGGAGCTCAGCACTCACTTGGTTGATTGATTAGGAAGGACTGCCTCATGTCAACATGACACATGTTAATATGTAATCAGGGCGGGAGTGATTACTGTACTGCAGGAATTGCTGCACAGTTTTAGATATTTTTAGTTTTTTTAGTTATATTCTCTCAGAATTATCAGTTGAAACCTATAACTCCAAACCTTTTTATTGTTGTGGGAAGGGAACATTGTTTTTGCCTTGGACATTGTTCCTCCTCAAATATAAAAGGAATTGTTCTGTTAAAGATGGAAAATTTCAAATTTTGTGTGTAAATGTAGGGTTGCTATTGCTTGCATTCAAGGCTGTGCATATTACTGTTACAAGCTCTGTTCAGGTTAATGAATGAAATTGCATGCTTTCACATTGTTCAATTCATAGATGAGGTATAGATCAGGTACTTTAGGGAATGGCTTAAATGCCAAGCTCCTTCCTTTTTTTGGTGGGGGGGGGGGGGGGGCTGAATTGGAAAGCAGGTAAGGGATCCAGGTAAGAGATACATGGTGAATGGCATACGATACGTGGCTGGCTGCTTCAGGACGCAGTAGACTCCTTGTTACTTTCAGTGCCTGTCTCCTGAAACAATAGGTATAGAGTAAGGTGGCCTGATGTCTAATCTGTGCTTATTTTGAATAAATTAGTCAGAGTTATCCCATGAAGCCTGAGACATGAGCATAATTACAATTCTGAAATGTTTACGTGTGCAGAGAGGAGCTAGGCAAGGAGGCTTTACATGTGGTTGCCATTGGACACTCTGGCACCGGTAAGGTTGCAATCCCCCCCCCCCTTTCCAACCCCCACCTCCCACGTCCCACCTCCCCTGCAGTGATGAGCTGACCTTGGCACAGCCAGTGAGATTATGCGCCTGGAGTTTTACTGCCCATGTTCGCATTGAAGGGGGGGGTTCTGCTTGTGCAGGTGCACTGAGGCTAGGACAAACACAGCCACCTGGGAAGGGGGCGGGGCCTTGAGTGGGACCCATGCCATATCCCTCTGCTCCAAACAGCAGATGCGTCACTGCCGAACATTAACTTTGGAAGAGCAGTCTTCCTGTGCAACACATGTTTTGTCGGTGGTTCTTTTGAGAAATGTTTTCCATCCTTGCAATCTTTCAGTCTGCCATACAATATAATGCACATTATGAATGCAGGGTGTAAAATAGTCAATTCATTTTATGGCTATTTTTGATTGATACAAGACTGTGATGTAGATAATGCATTATGCATTTATATTTGAAATGCCTCCATGAAGCTGGCTGATTCCTTGACAAGTGTCCAACTTTCCCATTTTTCATATTTCAGCTCTGAATGTGCACAACAAGATATGTCTCTGCTCTTTTGTTAATATTACCTTGTTAAAGTTCTTACATGGTTTATTCTTCACATTTTCCATTCTGAGAAATTCAGCTTCTCAAATGTGGTGTTTATTTTGTGGTTGTTGTCCTGTCATTATGCTTTTATGCGCACACTCATTCCACAATTTTCTGCACTTTTCTTCCAGCTCACCACACATTTCTCCATTCCTTACCCTTAGGTCATGAAATTGTTGTTAATTATAGGCAGGTGTGAGGGACACTGGCTCATTGATTGACTGATTGATTTTGTTCTTCAAAACCATTGTTAATGTATAAATGCAGATACTGCCCTTTGCATAACAATTTAATTAATGAATTAGTTAATTCAGCTGGAACTTTCATCTGTCAAGCCACTGTCATAGTTATGAGATGCTCTTTAGCCATGTTCAGGGGCAAGTAAAGGAGATGTGACTGTCACAGGAAATCTTCTGTCAGCTCTTTATCCGAAGCATAAGTTCAACATGATCAGGTGGCAACATCCTTTTCCTGGTCAATATTACAAGCCACATCTCACGTTCAAAAATGAATACATATATAAATAAATAAACCTTGGCTAATGTACAAGTGACTGCATTATTTAGGAGCATGTGTTTGCCAGCTCTGAGAAATCTGTGATCTCCAGCTATACAAGCCCACACCCCCCCCTCAGACCCGCAACACTGGGAGTCTACAAATGTTGAGTACACAAGCATACTCTGATAAGAATATGGCCGCCATCATATTATTACTGGGAGTGGGCTCAGTCAGCTAGCACGCTTCCAGAAAAGTGCACCTAATTGTCCGTTGAAAAATGACAAAACGCTGTGCCCATGGACCTTTTAAGGTGAATAATGAGTGGCATGTCCACTGTCAGATGTACCCAGTACCTCAGTTGATCGGAGGCTGAAGTGCTATCTCTTATGAGCAGACACGATTTTTGTCAATTGTCTCTCATTGTGTTGCCTCCATCCTCATTACTCACTCCTCTGGCACTTTAGCTCCCTGAGGTTGTGTCCCAAGCTGCCCCAGTGTACTGGCGCTCGCACGTTACACAGCATATTATTTTCTCTCCGGATGATTGGCAGGCGAATTGAAATGGACTGTTAT
Source organism: Megalops cyprinoides (assembly GCF_013368585.1). Lineage (NCBI taxonomy): Eukaryota > Metazoa > Chordata > Actinopteri > Elopiformes > Megalopidae > Megalops > Megalops cyprinoides. The sequence goes on from NC_050593.1 coordinate 23,035,616, forward strand.
AATGTAATACTCAAGTTTAGTGAATCACAGCTTCTGCAATCCATTCTATGTGCCTACGTGCATGTACCTGTTGTACGTGTGTTATGTTTGGAGCTTGGCTGTGCAATAAATAAAATGCAGTGGGTTGCACAAGATGTTCACATCACATCAACACAAAATGCGTTTAAAAAAAAATCATTGTGCATGTACTCATTTACAGCTGAATACCGAGGTAAAGGCTTGACATTGTTAACGTTGAATAATGTGGTGATGTGAAAAGTGAGAATCTGTTCTAAAAAAAGCAAATGTTCAAAAGGTTTAGAGCTGTGAAACTGTCTGTTGTCCATTTTTTTTTCTAAATCATTGTCCGAGAAAAATTATTTACACATGTTGCTTTGGAATAAGCTGAGGAATGATGTCCTAACTGTCAATAAGGGTAAGTAATATGTGTTCCCAAGAAACACATTTTTCCAATGTAACATACACAAGCATGTCATGTTATGTCAAAAATATGCCATGACTTATTTAATGTCTTCTGAAATAAAGCAAGCCGGTTGTAATTGTTTTTAAATCTCTCAGAAAAACAAAGTTAAAATATCAATATCATCTCAACACCTTTTTTATAGTTTGCATGGCTATACTGTCAAGATAATATTGCATTTTTTTAAATTGCAAGGTCGATGTAACAGTCATAGCGTGTGTACTGGAACAGATACGTTTCGGTGGAGTCGTAGTCGGAGCTGATACACAGCAAAATTGTTTGTCACATTGTTTTTCTGCACACAGCACCTATAGGAACCAGCAAGATTTGGGTTTCACAACTGGGTTTCATGGCAAAGGAAGGAATAAAGGATTTATAACAGGCCCAGGAGATCGGCATATTCTTACTGGAAAATATCTGCTGGAATACAGAAGCAACTGCTTCACCCAGCAAGACACTGCAGGATTTAGCCCCAATTTTCCCCTGATTCTGGAGTTGTTATGAGTCAGTGCTGACTGTTTTTGAAACTCTGCATATTCATGTTGAAATCTCACATGAGCAGGTCATGTAGTGTGTCAGTTTCAGATAAGCTATGATTGCCCCAGTGAGCACTTATGATTCATTATTCACTTTCTGGCATGTCAGATTTTTTTTCACTAGAATTGCATAGTTTGTCAAGCTATACAAGCTGACTTAGGTCAGCTTGATTAACAGGTCCAAATGTAATGAAAAATGATCATTCAAGAAAGCAAGTAACATTTTATGGCTGGTTTTCTAGTTGTGGACATCTATTTCATGTAACTAATTCCTGGTAAAGTATTCACTGACCCTCCTTTCACTCTTAAACTTGGTCAGAAATGGCAGTGAAGTGGTGACATTTGCTGTGATCCCCACAAAGTCAAGCCTAGCATATCAGGCCAAAAAATCATTTCTGTGTTATACAGTACAGAGTGCACAGATCATTTATCTTGAACCCCACAAGAATGTTATCAATGGCTCTGCCCTGCCCTGACCACTATGATGTTCCCTGATAAGCTGAATGTTTCAAGTCCAGGCTGAGTAATTTTCACTTGACAAAAATCTATATTTTCTAACAGCTGAAAAATATAATATTGATGATTGATAATGATGATGGCATGATATTTATGATCACATGTCTGCAGTATTGCTGGTGAAATTCGAAGGTTTTATTTTAGATCTGAAAAAGTAGTTTACTTATTCCTACATTATTCTTTTGAAGTTTGACTTTGTTTTGTTTATATGATATATCAAATAATTAACACATACATAATAGCATAACTACATGACCACTTACCACTTTCTAATGCATGAATTGGATGTGGGCATGTGGTATGTTACCTAAGAATAGATGATAATGCACCATTGCTCAGTTTACAGTAAACTGTGTAAAAGGCTATCAAAAATAAAAATTTCCATCTTGTGGGGTCGAGATGCACGCGGTACAGATGGACCTAGTGAGAACACTGTAAGCCCCAGAGCACCCCCAGATCAGAGTGGGAGGCCACCTACACAGACCAGAGATGTTTCTGCCCCGGCAGGTACCTGCTGGCGCAAGGGCAGTTTTGCAGTCTCCTGTGCTGCCCTGTTTGACCAGGTCATGCGCTCGGGGGGTGGAGTGGAGGAGCCGTGTCAGAGTGGCTGTGGGAGGGGCCTCGCGGCTGTGGCCACTCACATGCTCTGCTGGGGAGCCAGGAAGAGGCTGAGATTCTTGGCACTCTTCCACACACAACAACCCCCACCCCCCATGAGCCAGATTTCGGTTTTGCTCCTGCTCTCGAAGAAAAGGCAGGACTCTCTTTGTAAGTCAGCCTGACAGATCCTGCCGTTTTCCTCAAGATTTTATTGTGCTGGTCAGTTTGCGGAACCGCATCTAGCCTTCCCCGGGTTTTGCCATGGCAAGTGGTTTTATAAGGCATGATTGTGGATCATTCAGGGGAAAAGATTATCCGATTATCTGTTTCAGATAACCACGGTGTGTCATAAAATTACAAGAAAATTGCATCATGCTCATGGGTGTCATATACAGCACAGGATTATATTTTATTCATTCCTAAATATAAAATGGGATTTTTTTTAAATAGAAGGCAACTTCTAATTTGCATTTTTTGGTATTTCATGTGCAAATGTTGTTGGTGAGCTCCACCTTAGTCATAATCTAGTTTACAGAAACTGCATAAAGCCTGTGGCTTCAGTAGGCCGTTCAGTCTTGTGTCCTTACCTGTCTAATCGATTCAAGATCTGCACAATGTCTTAATGGACATAGACTAAGTACAGAAGAAGACCCAGTCATTGCACCTCCCCATAATTTAATGCCCATATCCTTTCTGTGTTGTGCAAATTTACTTATCTATTCTTATGTGCTGCAAAATCCAAAGTGTTTACATCACGTTCTACGTGTATTAACATTTACATGTCCTGCTTCACAGTGTTAATGGTGGCTTTTTCGGTGTGAGCAGACGATACGTGTGATGGTGAACATCCATGGTTTACGTCTCTCCCAGAAGAGATCATTATTTGGGATGTGTGGTGGAGGGGAGGGGGTTGGGGGTGAGAAAATGAATGGTTAAAGTCATTATTAGTGCGAAATCCTTCTGTAGATGAAAATGAATATTAAATAGGGAGCAGGTGGGTGAGATGCAGTTGAATGCGACGCATTACAATGTCGGTTGCGTGTTAGTCAGAGAAACCTTCTGATCATAGCCTTTCTGCAAAGCCCCACTGTAACTTTCCTGTCTTGGTAGAGGAGGTCTATCAGGAATGCAAATTAGCTCAACTTCCTATACAGTAATTAGGGTACCCGGAGGAGCTTGTATGAATCCTGAGCACCACCATGAATCCTTTACAGCTGTGAGTAGAAAACACAGCCGTCTCCTTGACTTGTGAGCTTTGTACAGCGTCAAGACTGTGTATAGGGAAATAATGTAAGTAATATCTGACGATGTGCAAGCTGCAGCACCACAGGAGCTGTGGGTGTCTCTTCCTTGGAGCTCTTGTATTCAATGGGTCTTTCACAGTACATTTTATGGCTTGCTTGTCACCCCACGTAGCCTTTTCGGCACTCTTTAAAGGAAGGAATGGACCGCCTTTTCCCTGTGTCCCTCTGTCATTTCTGTCTTTCTCACTGTCTGTGTCTCGCTCTCTCTCTCCCTCTCTCTCCCTCTCTCTCTCTCTCTCTCTCTCTCTCTCTCTCTCTCTCTTTCGGGGGAGGCATTCAACCCGTCAACACGGCAAGAGCTCAGAGGCGCGAGCTCAACAGACCTGTCGGAAACCTCCCACGAGGGGCCCCGTGTAATTCGATGCATGCTGTTAAAGCTTAGAGTATATTGTCTTCCCTCGCTTGCGAAGCCTCCACCCACTGGCCCACCCTACATTTAGCGGATCATGTGACCGTGGTAAGTCATTTGCAAGTACAACAGTTCTCTGTGAGCCCCATTCATTTCCTGAGAACAGCGCTGAGCCACTGAGAGGCAGAGAGGGAGGGAGTCACAGAGAGAGAGAGAGAGAGCGAGAGAGAGGGGACTCTGTAAGGAAAACAGTTTCCACCGCTCTGCAGCTTCTGACAAGGTCTGTGCCTTTTTGTCTCTTCCTTATCTCTCCCTCCTCTCTTTCTATAATTTTTTTCCTGTTTGTCAGATGTGTATGTCTTGTGTGTTCAGCTGTCATTAATGTGACATGCCAAATGACAAGTCCCATTGCTCCTTCACTACATTGTTTTCCATGCATTTTGTTGCAGTTAAAAAATATCATTGTGCAAGTAGTCAATGCAAATTTTGCATCCCTTTTCTCTTGCACTGCATGTGTGTTGTGAGAGACAATGTGCAGCTAGAACTGTCATCCCTAGAACTAGAACAGTTATTCTCCAGTATTCATTCTGCATCATGAGACTTATACTTAAAATTGAATACAATATAATTTAAAATATTCATCATGACTGTGATGTTCTTTTATCATTAGTTATGGAAACAGTAAGTAACAGTAAGTAAAAAACATCTGGAATGACATGTTTCCAGGAAACAGAACTGTGGACTGTAATATTTCTGCGGTACATAGCTCGTTTTTAGCTCATTGTTAGTATTGAAATGCATGCTATCCTTTTTTTATCAATCAAAGATTGACATTTTTGGAAGGGTATACTTTGGGTAGGAGAGGGAGACTATGCAAAGAGACTGCACGCCTGCGTGCCTCTCTCAAAACTTTGATCATTATCATAGCGGCTGTGCATGTGACAGCGCAGTTGCATTTGCCGGCTCATGACTCTCCGTCGCTCGGCTGTGCCAGAGTGACACAGAAACGGCCGTCGGGAAAGGGTTAAATATTTTGAGGCTTGGGAGGCGGTGGAAGGACACCAAGGGTGGGAGGTGTGTGTGGTTGGGGGGTGGTGGGGGGTTTGGAGGGGGCGGGTGTTGCAGGGGTGGTGTCTGAGATGTCATCTGTGGTGCACTCACTCCCAGCTTAATAGTCATTGGTATTGATGGGTAGCTGTCACTTGTAACAGTGCAGACTGTGTAGAAGTGGCTGAGGGCTGGCCCATGGCTGTTATTTTCAATTAAAGTGAACCTGGGCAGAGCTGACAGCAAAGACATTTATACGCGGGGGTGGGAGGGTGTGTGTCTGTGTGTGTGTGTGTGTGTGTATGTGTGTGTGATGGGGTGGGGGGGGGGGTGGAGGGCTCTGGCCCCGAGAGCTGGGGTCTGATGTGTAAGCTGAGTCCTGACCGCTGTGACTTTACACTCTGCTGGAACTGGGCCTCTCGCCTTTAACTCTCTGACCGCCAGGGTCTCACCAACCCCTCTGGGATCGTCGGGAACAAGGGAACACATTGAGAAATCTTCCCCTTTTTAGTTAACTTTTACTTTGAAGGCATCTAGGATAGTACAGGCTCTTGTTCAGTGGGACTAAAGAGTATGTTATAAGAAATGAAAATACAGGTATAATCTAGTGTTTACTGGTATAAAAGTGTCCATGTTACACAGTCATATGTTAGTGAGTCACTCAGAGCGCATCTCCCTGTGCTGATCCACGGTTTGAGACAGTTATAGAATGTTCAGAACTATGCTACACATCTCAAGGGACTGAATAATGTTAGTATTGGTGAACAGTGGCAACTGAGGGAAAGTGCCACTGTCACTGCAGAATCCAGCCTCGTTCCTTTCAGTCTTGCTTGTCAAGAGATGGCCATTTCTACTGAATCTGTGATACACACACACACATGCGCGTGCACACACATACACACACGTGCACACACACACACACACACACACTTTGGAATCTGTGCAGGTAAGAGTTCTCAGTTGTCTCTGACTGTATGCTTACATTTGGGCATGCTGGTGGGCCCCGTGGTCAGGCATAGCTAATCTCAACTGCTCGTGGATTTACACGTTTGTTTTTTTTTTCTCTCTCTCTCGCTCTCTCTGGATCGGCCCCCCTCAGAGCGAGTGAGCGTGCTCCGTGAGCCACCCTCCCTCTCACCCCACCGCGGGGTACGGCCAGAGGGCAGAGAGGCGGTGCGCTGCAGGGGCATTGTGGGATAGCCCTGGACTGCGCCCATCTGCGCTCTCCATGGCCTCTGGACACAGAGAGGGGGCTGCGTCTTCAGAGCTGTCAGTTCGAGCTATTCGTGAGCGCGGGAGTCACCCATCGCAAACAAACACAAAGCACAAGGGGTCATGTGCGAGCACGCCCGGCCTGACAAAATCCCGCCGAGTGCACAGAACATGCGAGGCACAAATAAGAGACACAAATGATTCACTTCTTAGAGATAGCATTTTTATCACAATAGACTGATTATCTTTTGTAACATTTCCACCGTGCACCATGACACCTCCAGCTTTTCCTTCTATCATGTAGCGGGGCCATATAGGATTGATTGATTGATTTGAAACTTATTCTTGCATTGATCAGCTTCAAACCTTTAGCACCATTGATGTTAGGCTAAGTCATATGACATATGTATGCTGTATTTATAAAACATGGAAAGACTCATGTTGGCATTGCTCTGTGTGCACTGTGCGTGCATTTTGAGGACTATATCGATGATTAAGCAATATAGACATATGAGATATATCACAGGCAGGTAATTAGGAGACGTTATGTAACCACAAATGATCTCTCATACTGATTAGCTTTGAATTGATAATATTTTGCTTGACACAGATTATTGAGAACAGTTGTCTGATTGGAGCGGAAGAACTTCACAGATAAGATCCATGGAGGTTTGACACATTTCTGCAGTAAAAGTCTGTGCACCCAGCAAACGCTCAACCAACCCTTTCCTCTCACAGCCTTGAGGGTCACGCACGGTATAGGTTAAATGGTTTTGAATAAAATGGTCTTTGAATAAAAATGCCGGCTCCAGTGTAAATTGTGATGTAAGGCCCATTTGTAAAGTTTTGAAATTCTATACAAGCATGCTGTCCCCACGGGAACGAAAAGGGCTGGTCCTGTCAGGGGTCAAAAGGTCACCTATTGCTAAAGCATTGTGTCTGTCACAAAAAAAAAATAGAGTGAACAAGACGCTCCATGCTACGCCATCATTCGGCATCCCGCATTCATTTAGAGTTACTCCCTATTAAACCTTTCAGATAGTGGCTGATGACTGATAAGTTCAGTTCTTTCCGGCCATTTACATTTGGACTTTTGTTAATGACACACCCCTTGGTGTGCTTGACCCCGGCCTCACAGACCCACTACTTGTTTACTTCAGCTGTACACACTGTAGGTTAAGTGAGAACAACAAACGATGGTGGGGCCAAAAAAACAGGAGGACTGGGGTATGCCGTCCAGGAAGGCCAATCGCCCTTCCCTCCCCCTTTAGCCATGAAGTATCATTCTGTCAGGCTGTCAAATATCTTTGCTTTATTTAAAAACTGACATTGCATTGTGGTGAAACCACTCTTAGTGGCAGCTGTGAATATGGTCTTGCGGGGAAAACTAATGCAGTTGGGAAACACATGCAAGAGTTTCTCGCTCATAATTTACGCTTTGGGGAACAGCTGGATGCATTCAGATTGAGTTTTTTTTAATAGGAAAATTCATAAAGCACCAAAAACCTTCCACTCTGCCTACTGCCTGTCACCTCTGACTACCCCTTCCTTTACGAGTACAGAATCAGTGCAGTTAAAACCGGACAAGCTAATAACCTGAGGTCAGATGTGGGCTGTTACGTGACTTGTGGACCAAGCGTGCGTTGGCTGATTATCCAACAGCGTTCCTCTTGTCAGGGCAGTCCGGTACTTGGAGCACCGGAGCACCGGCCAGTTTCCATGGGTTGCCCGAGTTGCAGACCTGCTCCACATCAGTGTGAACTTTGTCTCCGGTTGCAGGTCGACCTTTGGGAGAAATTATGCAAACAACATGTGGAATCAATTTCAGGCCAGCAGCATACCACTGTATGGCTACGTTTAACAGAGGCAGAGGCTGTGTTAATGCATGTTCGAGTTACGGACCATAACTTTTCCCAATTAGCAGTCGTGGCCATGGTTTTTTCAGCTTGATAGTGGCTTAAAAATGAGAATAACAATACTTTACATGAAACTGTGAGTGTACGCTGAGCAGGAAGGTAAACACAGCTGTTTGACTTATTAGCCGGGACTGCGTACTGGGAGGTTTAAACTTGGGAGTACTGTGCAACATTACGTAAAATAGACCGTAGCAGCTAAAGAGGTTGCTGTTCTCGGTCTTGTTGAAAAGCATTTTGTTTGCGCTGTGTTGTGTCAGTGCTGCGTGTCTGCTTAGAGCCTCACTCATTGTAGAGGTAACAGTGTGCTGCTGTCACCTTTGCCCTGACATGGCCTCACCTACTAATTAAAATGCTCAGGCTAGCGTGTGTGAGTTTGTGTGTATGTGGTTATGTGGGTGACTCCATGTCTGAAGGATCAATATTTGTGTGTGTGTGCATGTGCGTATATGTATGTATGTGTGTGCATGTATGTATGTGTGTACATGCATGTATGTATATGTGGGCAGGGGGGTACACTTTTATATGTGTGTTACATGTATGTGGCTTGTCTGTGTGTATGTATGTGTGTGTGTGTGTGTGTGGGGGACAGACCTGAGAGAGACAGAGCTTTAAGAGTCACCATTAGAGCTGTCGGATGCAGCCAGCCCCTGGAGACGGAGGACTCAGTTTAATGTGGTGCTGGTAATGCACTCCTTCACGAGTCCTGACCCCAATCATATTCCACAATGAAACTCCTGCCAATTAATGCAGTAGCTTACATTAAACCTATGTCATTTCATTTATGAATGATTATTAAACATTTATTTATATCCATTTGTATTTTGTAAAGGATTGAGTATGATGGCTTGAGGAGTTGCCAAATAGTGTCCACTTGATTAATGATTAATGAGCCATTAAAAAATAGCATTTAGTCATTGTTTGGCAACTCCTAAAATTACATAATATTAACTCTCAGTGTTCCTATAAATAATAAGTCAGAATTAAAGTATACACATATATATTTTACACACCACATAAATAGATACATTTATACATACATACATTTATAAACACAGCTGTAGATATGTATTAATTGTTTATTAACACAATTCACTTTAATCTGAATGATAACCTACTTGTGACATTCACTGTTAATACGTGTATAAATTTTCCCCTGTCCAAATACTCTCACGTCAAAGTTAATAGTTTTCTATGTGAGAAACAAGCAATCCGTGCGGACGAATAAAAGTGACAGTGAAGATATTAACCTTTCAATTACTGCTGTGGTTGTCACCTCACAATGAAAATGTCAATGTGCCCGTGTTATTGAAATGGAGCAAATTGCCTGTGTTATTTTAATTTAGACAGAAATGTTGTTATTGTTATTGTTAATTACAGTTGACCCGCAGCCTGTCAAGTAGAGAATAGGCCCCTTTTTTGTTTTCGTTATTGTAATTCTATTTCGGCCTTCTGCTGAAATACATTTTTTACCATCAAATACGCTTCTCTTTTTTATAGAGTAATGCCTTCTCCTATCTGCTGAATCCCCATCAGGGTTTATAAACTCTCTGTAAGGATGAAACAGTATTTTTGTATTCAGGAATAAAAGCTGCTGCATGGTTCATATCAATGCAAATGAGTGGCTAATATCAACATTGTGTAATCATCCATCCAACATATAAGGTCATTGTTTAGTCAACATCAGATCACAGCGTAATTTGTCTGTATGCACCTGTATTAGATTAAGTGGTTTAATAACAATAGATAGGCCCAGCTGCCCTTAACCTGGACTCATTTGCAGCAATAACACATAGTTTTTGTGTAGTTCAGCTGCCAGTCTTGGTTATTGGTGAAAATGTAATGTGTATGTGCCAGACAAGATCTTGACATTGTTTATAGGCTGATGAGGAATTGTGTTTAGTGTACTGTAAATGGAGAAAGGATAGAATCACCTCTGATGTTGTATTTGCTTAGCTGATGGGTGTCTTATCCCGGGTGTCTTGCAGTTTTGTTAGGCTTTCTGAAACATAAATTTGTAATTGGGGTTTTACCATAACTACTGAGGTGCAACAAGGACACACCGCTGTGTCATAGAGAGGGTTTGAACCCGCAACCCTGAAACTCAGAGTTCAATGCTGTACTTTATCAATATCCATGTATTACTCTCTGTGAACCTCTGTATGAATGATTAATTCTGTTTTCCTTGAGAGGTATTGTCAAAGATGGCTTCTGATTTAATCCAAGACAGCATATGGAATTCATTCCAACTCATCTTATATTTGATCTAAATCTAACTATTAACATACAGATTTACAGACACAAAAGGAATCTGTTCAAATTAAATCAATTCTTGCATTGTGATAGTACAATATAGTTGAATCATCATACAGTAGAAACCAAAAAGGTATATGCTTCATGCTTTAATCCAGTTGTATACCTGCTGTCCTTGAAAATTGATCCTTCTATAAGTGACTCCTGTATTTTTACTTCCTGTAAAGTTACTGTAAGCAGTATATTGGCAAAGTTTTGCTATAATTTACCACAGTCACGTGCTGTTTGTAGTCATACACTCGGTTGGAGATGTACAAAGCATTCTTAAAGATTTCGGTTTTGGCCTCACCTTAAAAATGTGGGTTTCTTAAATTGAGGGCAGATGGGATTATCAGACTGTGTACTGGGAATATACAAGGCCTGATTGGTAAACTGAACGCTTTCTCCCAGATGTGAATTGCTGAATGGCATGTGGAAATGCACTTCACATAGCTTTATGCTGCATGTTATGTAGTGTTACTGCACTGCTTTGAATAATCTTCAGCAACAAAATGTACATTGGAATTAACAACATATTCACCCACAGCTACAGAGGAGCACATACGTAGATGTTTTACATATTACAGCTGTACTTCCTATGACAGTCCCAGATTACAGTTTAATTGTGTTTTTGAATGAGTAACTCACAATGACTGCTCAGTAATCTTGCGCAATACGTGATGTTGTGCAATAAACTTACACAAGAAAACTGGACAGCCATTTGCAAAAACCTTTAAGAGTAAAACATTGCTGTTAGATGAGTTCTGATGCACCCTGTTCTGGTCCTTACCTTTTTACCTCTTGACTTTACCTCAAAATCCAACAAACAATAAAATACAAAATCACTTCCATACTCACTGTTACCATGGGACTACTATGCTATATGGAAAGATGTGGTTCATGGTTTTATTTTAGTTGATACATGTGAAATCAAATTCTATGTATGGCAATCTTAATTGTAATCTCTTTTATAAAAAGGATGTGTGTTGTTCAGTTGTGTTGTCTGCTATGCTTCAGTGCATTGTGGACCTTGTGTTGGTGGGTCTGTGGGGGGGGGGGGGGGGTGTATATATATATGTGTGTGTCTGTGTCTGTGTGTGTGGGAGGTGGGGTGGGTCTGTGTTTATGTGCCTGACAGCACTGCATACTCAGCTCCAGGGTGTGTAAGACAACAGCAGAGGTCACGTTCATGGCTAGGGTCTGATGAAGAAATCAGTCTCACACTGTATTAGTCTTAATACAGTGTGAGACTGACTAAAATACTACGTTCTTCAGTGACTCTTACTGTATCAAACCCAAAGGTATTTCAGATAAGACCCAGTGACAATGAAATGGGTGGCTCAGAATGCAAGATGGACTATCTTGGCATTAGTTTGAAAGCAGAATATTTCACACATTTTTTTTCTTTGGTCTGTTACATTGTTCAGATGTAACTGTGATATGTCTGGTAAATTGTCAATTTTTCAACATGAAAGCTGTAATTCTGATGGATATTTATTTTCACCAGTATAAGTACTGTTGAATTTTGGATTTTTGTTAATTTGTTTTCTGTCTTCAGAATGAAAATATTCTGGCTAGAAATTATTTTAAAAGTTGCATCACCAGATGCAATAATGTGAACGAAGGGAATCACTCGAACCATACACAGCAGGAGAAAGTAAACAAGGGGTGTAAACGGTGAGAAACCCAGCCTGCATTCTTTATTGATTTTTGCGAGCTCGCACATACTGACGGAGCCCCATCCAATACCACGTCTCCCACAGAAATCAGACTGTGGTGATCAATGTTAGTCTTCAGGTTGGCTTGGCCTGTGTCTCTCGGTGCAATTGGGGTTTTTGTGTCAGGTCTATTTTAAAGCACTGCTATGGATACGTCGCCAGTTTTTGGGGTGGGGGTGGGGGGGTGAGGTCAGGAGGGTCAGCCTGCTCTGTAACAACTGAACCATTTAACGTACTAGTCAGCGTACCCTGGGTGGATAGGTATTGTGTGTGCACGCGCAGGTGTAGACTGTGAGAAATGCCAGAATGCGGAATATTTATTAGAATGTGTTTGACACCTGTGATTGATTCCACAGTCAGCTGCTCCACTGTAAAACCCTGAAGGTGCGATGTAATTGGATGAGGTATTGTTTTGTTTACCTCGGGAAAACAGTTAGCAAGTGTGTTTAGCCTGTAGTTGAACAGTGGGGGGTTGGGGCGGACTCTCATACAGAGAGACAGAGGAGGAGCGTGAGTGCAGTCAGGGGTCAGGCGACTGCCATGTTCACATATTTAGCCATGTGGGCACGGCCCAGGAAGTCAGACTTGTTTATGAGAAGTGGGTAAACTACAGACACAGCCGCGGCAGGAAGAGTCCGCCCCAGCTTTCGTTTTGAATGTGCCCAGTTTCTTATGAGACAGATAGAGAGCAGCATAAATCAGTGGCCTGGATGTTTTTTCTGGTGTTCTCACCAAAGATACGTGTAAATAAGTGAAATCTTTTGGAACGCTGTACAAAAGCCAACTAACTACATAATCTTTAGTAACATTAGTATTCAGTATTTACTCAGCATTCAATATGGTTTTTAACATTCAGTCAGTGTTCAGTTTTGAGTCATCCATCAGTATATTACCAGCCTCCCAACAGTAATTTGTATACAGTCAGTATTAAACAGCTCCCAGTCTTCAGTCTAGTTTCAGTATATTATTCTTATTTATACAGCATTTTTGGCCTTGGGTTTGCCATGCCTTATTTTAGGAGGTTCCTGTCCTTGAATAAGCTTGGTGACTAAAAAACCTTGGACTGACCCAGACCTGTCCTCTCAGGAGTTCTTTGTGTGTGTGTGAACACAGCAGACTTTGAGCTGCTTCCGGAAACTTCATCCCAGCAGGATTACTGACACAGTATCTCCCAGAGCAGAAATAGCCAGAACCCAAGGGCATTCGGTTTGAATAAACGCACTTCCGATGGCCAGCTTGTGCTTGACGAACCAGCTTGATGGCCACATACATGTTCCTTATATAAGTGGATCTGGTGTCCCTTCGGGTGCTAAGGGTTACCAAGGGTTCAGCATTGACTGAACGTTACCACTTCAAGAGTAAAGTTATGATACTTATATCAATTTACATGGAATTTGCATTGGAATAAGTGATGTTTCATACTGTGAAAAATGTATCAGAATGAACGTAGCTGAAGCACTACAATTTTTGTTTATTTTGTGAGTTATACTCATTGTTTTCGTGTTTCATTTGTTATTCGTGCAACTAATATTAGTGGGAGAGCTCTTGTTACATACAGAAACTGGGCTGGGCTGCCAAATAGAGTACAACCTGAATAAGCATGATGGCAAATCCTGGAAAACACCTCTTGTTTATACTTGTTTGTATCATCCAACCACTTGGACATCTGGTGAAACAGAAAGCTGAATCTGCTTATGATTTCAATGACTGACTACAATCCTGTTAAACAAATGCATGTGAGTCCTCTCAATCTGCAATGGATAAAGAAAATCTGACATCGGGGATTTCTGTTCTTAGGATCCTTGAATTATGCTGGTCAAGCCTATCCATAAAATTAAGATTGCAAATAATGACCAGGTGAAAATGAGACCTTTTGAGATGAATAATGTGCTCTGTAATTACAATGATCTTAATGAAAAGATGATCAAATGGTCTATTTGGCAGAGCTTTGCTTTATGTTTTAGAGGTCTAACACTGAATTCATGCTTTGTCCCAGCATTTCACAAAAACAGTATTCGGACACCTGCAACTTGACAACTACATCCACACACAAAAAAATCACAAAAATCTGGACAGCTAGGAACTGATTCATCGACAATACAGTATCACACTGAAGGAGGACTGTCATCAGGGTATTTCAAAAACCTGCACGTGTCAACAATATTACAGGAAGCTTTCACATTTGGTATTCAGTTACCATCTTGACACCTTTTTGTGTATCATTTCAGTTTGAAAAGCGAAATGAGAAATTCCTTTGGTTTCACATTGGTTAAAACACAATTCATTTATTACCCCAGAGTTAAGACATGTAGTTTCTATTTTGCACTACAGTTCCCAACATGCAAATTTTCTGGTCAGAATTGCGTCATTATGATTGAAACAAGCAGCACACTGACGGCAGATACTATTGTAGACAAACAGGACTGCCAAAATCCCCTAAAAAACCAAAGATCAAACTTCGAAGATACACTGTTGCATGTGTACCATGTGTGCAACACTGCTCTTTCACTAAATGTCAGGAACTGACATTCAATTCTGAGTAATTACACCATAAATGTCATTGTTTTATTAATTCCTGAATACTGTAAATTAATAAAAAATAAATAATATAATGGCAACATATTGTAACAATAATCTATTTGTTCAATACAAAACTTCATTCCAAAAATTCATTGGAATGTCAGCCACCTTGGGAGAGGGCTAGGGATGAAATGCTTCTGATTCTCTGAGGTTTTACATTAGCTACGATATTCCTATGCTGAGCGCAAAGAGAGACACCGTGGGCATTTGTGAAAGACTTATCTACAGTTTGTGCTCAATTTCTGTAAGTAAAATTTGACCAATGTATTAGTTGTGCAATAGAACAGTTCTGAGCCATTTTTAAGAATGATCTAAATGTCCATTACCAATTTAAAGAAAGATAGCTGTTGAAATACAGAGACTTCTCTCACAAACTCCAGTGACACTGGGGTCTGGTGAGAGCAAATCTGATCCGATCCGGTTGTTTCAGTTGGGGTCTTTGCTGCCCAAGGGAGTCAAATGGATTGCAGATGTTCACGTGTCTGCGAGGGCATTTTGTGGAAAATCCACCTAAAATGTAAATAAATGTGATACATCTTCACTGATATTCTTGAATTAAACCTGTAAAAGGCACACATAAAGAGCTGTTATATTTGAACTTGATATTTAGAATAAAATGGTTTGATTGTGCTCTGTACTCAGTTGAATGTTGTGTGGGAAAATTTCCTTCAGTCAAATAATAATACTATGCATTGGAGTGGCAGCTGGTTGAGTGTCAAGCCATGTTTTATTGTTGTTATTTTATACATTTCTATATTTTGTTTAACTAGGTGGTCAGCTTAGAAATCAAGCTGGACATAGACTGGAAAGCAATGTGTGGCCAGTCAAGTGTACACGTCTTTCAAAAGACATGGTTATTATGTTGAACTGAAGGTCAAAGTTTTGAAATTTTCTAAATTATTCTTTCACAGCTTATAGTTACCATGAAAAATATTGACCTGTTAATAAGTGTTCATATTTATCATCCAAGTAGATGATGTGAAAACATACTTGGTGACTGTCCCCTAACAAGCGCAAAGGGTTCCACAATATGTACTTGAAGGAAAGGGGTTCTATGGTATGCATTAGGAGAGCAGCCTCCGTCAGAGTGAGCATGTTAGGGTGAACATGAATAGTCACAAATCAGACAAACAAGCCACAATGTAAGATAAATGACCATACTGTAATTGGGATGGACCAATTAGAATCTGTGCTTCATTTGAGCTGATTTGATTGGTTGGAGAGACTGTGATGGCCAGGTTAGGTCCATCTCATCTCTCTATGAGTCAAAAATGCTCTGATAGCATCCAAAGTCTCTGGCTGACTCGCCTGCCAAGGGAGAAATGTGCCTTATGAAATGGAAAGTCTGAGATCATTCACTGCCTGCCAAAAGGGATTAGGCAGAAAACAAAATGTGTCCGAAGCACATGGAGGACTGGAGTACAACTCAGCATCACTTGATGAAATGTGCACAGAAGCTTGAATGGCCAGAAAGGAGTTCATGAATTTGTTCTTTAGGACAGCAGGTCCGAGCAGACGCTTGTGGTAAACATCTTCTTCAGCCTCATTGGTGGGAACGGTGGAACAGACACTGCGTGAGGAGCTGTCTGAGAAGGAAGTGGTAGGGTTAGTGCTATATGTGTGGGCGGTACTGCCGGGGTGAAAAATTGCCATCTTTGAACAGCACTTCAGCATTAGTCATTCAGAGCCTGGGAACCTGGCAGGTAGATAAGACAATTAACTCCTTGGGGCCTGAGGATGTGAACCACAGCAAACAGATGTGATTTTCCATTTTTTGAACCCTCCTGACAAGTACACTCAGTCTGCTTTGACTGAAAGATTGTGTACGATCATGTCACATTGCCATAAATAATTGTGTACGTGTCCCTTTTGGTGGAAATGTGCAATATGAGTGCATTGAGTGCACATGCAGGATTTGAAAGAGTAACAGCATGAAACAGGCTCCTTAGGCTCCACTGTGTGTTCTGTTGCTGACTCGTCGTATTTGGGTGTTTGCGGGCACAGGAAAAGGGAAGTGAACTTAAGCCCAGCCCTGAGAGGAACAGTCAGACCAGGTCAGAGGAAGCCCATTCCTTCTCAGCTGAACAGCAATTTGAATATAAATCCCTGCCAAAACAACTGTTGGAAGGTCACAGTGAGAAACTTTCTTGTTAGCACAGACAGATATGTGAGGAGGTAGTTATCTTCCAAAAGGGAAGGCTGCTCTTTAATGCAAACCATTTCTGTTTCTGTTGAAAATGCACTTCTTTTTCCACTCAGTGAAGCTGTTGTGTTCTGTGCAAATCTGGGGCCTTGGCACAGGTCCACCCCGCCCCCCCTTCCCCCCCATCCGCTCCTCTGTGCTTCCCCCCAGCCCATGGCAGCAGGACCGACCTCTGTGATACAGATGCGGAGTTGCTGCAGGCCCTCAACATGGTAACAAAGCATAGTGGGGGCCGAGTGTGTTTATGAACAAAGATGTACACTTCTCTCCAGAAAAATAAAATCAGTTGTTTGTGCCCAGCCATTGTAGAAAGATATAGTATTTATTCAATTTAATGAAATGTGATTCTCAGTCCCAGGCTTATGCTTTTGGTCCTGGGATCTCAGAGTATGTTTATGGCCATCAGCTGAATCAAACATGAAAATCAAAAGTGAAAATACCACGTAGTAATATTAAACAATTTTATAACATTTTTGAAAAACTTCAAATAAGATAACATGAATTTCTGGACATTAAACCTTTAAGAAAAAAAAATCAGCAAACGTAGAATGAAATACGAACAAACCCTGGGCATTTTCGCAGGAATTAAAAAAAAAACATTGTCATCGAAAAGCTAAAGCTGAGTTAAATTGGGGCCGGCAAAAATGCAGAAGTCACACAATGAACCTGATGCCACAAAACTGACAACCCGCAGAACGTTTTTTAAATCATTGTGCAGGGTCAGCGTGGGGTCTTTTGGGGTCAGGTCTTCTTCAGAGACCTGTCACCTCGTATTGATCCGCTAGTCATTTGTCTGGCTTGCCTTGGACGTTATCCGGCTTCTGCAGCAATTGCCTCAGTCAGCACCGATTGCCATCACAGAGTTTTCAGCTGCAGTTGGGGATGCAAGCTCTAGCCGTCTCGTGACTCGGGAATTGAATCCTGGATAAGCCCTCCCCACCTCCCCACCACCCCACCCCCCCACCTCTCTTCCATGTGAAATTGCCCTCGTTCCTCTCCAGGACCCTCTCTGGGGATGGGCCTGGGAGCAGAGAGCGGAGAGAGCCTACACACTCCGCTGCGCCCTCACACACCTGGGACCCCGGCTTCCTTCCAGACCTTGGCAAATAAAAAGGCGATCTTAATCTTTGCTCTCTCATTCCCTTTTCCTCAGACTCCAATCGTGCTGGTTGCCAGACTGGCCTCTGAGTGTAGGAGTTCCCTCAGATGGCCTGCAGTCGCCCTATATCCTATGCTACTACTGCAATCTTTTTGTCACTTTTGAGTTCCTCATCAATAGCAATGAAAAGGCCAAAGACCCTATGGTTGATTTCCCTGTCTTGTTTCTGACACCATGCTAATGATCAGGTCAGTTGTGTAGCCTCTGCTGATACCTGATACAAGAGGACCCTTTCCTGAGTTGTAAGTTTGCTTGAGATGGACTCAAATGGACTCAGTCTGTATTGCATGCCACCCAGAACCTCTCAAAGCTGTATTGTGCCATAACTTTTTAAAGACATAAAAGACATTTTCTTCTTCTTTTTTTTTTTTTTTTATAAAAACATGGGTATTTATACACTTAGGACCTGGATAGAAGATGCTTTGTACGTGTACTAAACAGGGAACCCAAGCTGACTGTGTGACTACTGAGTTTTTTATCTTTACCTTTTTGGGCATTTATAGTTATAATCCCTTTTTTGTAATTGACTATAAATTCCAGATTTGGGCTGGAAAATAATGTTTCAGCCAATTTGTCTGCTTTTGTCCTCTTGCAGCCATTGTTTAAGTACAATTTAAATGATGTAATTCAGGCTAAAAATAACAATTGACTCAACTAAATGTCCAGAAAGTTTACTCGTGTAACAGTAGAATAATGACATTAGACTCCTGGTGTTTGAGTTACCTCAGCACACTGTATCATTTGCCTATGTGAACAATCTGTTTTCTGCATTTTCTTCATGGTCATTGCAGAAACACATTATGGCATGCCCAGAATATTGATTTCCTCCTCGAACCCTTGGAGTGTATAGTCGATTACCAAGGTGGTTAAGGAGTTGGAACTGGATTTGTGAGCAAGTCTGTTCACAGGGTGATGTTACATTTCGAAGTCAAAGTCAACATTCTTGCAAGCACCATGGTTTATACATTATCCTTAAAGGATTGTTCTGAGGATTTCCATTATGGTTTCCAACTGCCCTGTAAAGTCACCCCCAATGGATATATCCCTTCTCCTTTGCTCCGCTCTCCTCCTCCTCCTTGTGGTGGTGGGTGGAGCTGGAAATCTCTAGGGTTTAGGGTCCAGGCCATGGCAGTGGCCTCCTTTGTCTTATCCCAGGGGGTGTCTGAGTGGACATGCAAAGGAGAAAATAGACTCTTCCTGTTCTCCTCAAATGAGCGTAGGGTTAGAAGCTCCACCTTCTGTTGCCATAGTTACACCTTCTTGGTCCACAAAGTCCCAGAGCCAAAGGACACGCCGGTCACACTAAGATTCCAACACCATTAACAAGACATTTACAGGGCATAGGCCCTGCTGGATATCTAGAGGAAGATATGACATAATATGTACCATCTGTAGCAGAGCTATGGTAAGATATTATGGTAGATATGTGTGCTCATTTAGCAATGATTCTCTGTGTACTAAATTCAACCCCCAAAATATGACTTTAAAAAGTACCTTTTTTTAGCCTTTTAAAGGCATCTCTATGTAACCTGTGCATTTTAACCCTTTTTACTGGGTGCTATGTGTTATTGAATCTTTCATTTAATGCTGTGGGAAGAGCATAAAGTCTAGATCCCTTTTCAATGATGCGTCACTCACATTCATGGTTAAATAATCCCGTTTTCACAGAAATATGCTGTCATTAAATTACATTGGTCCTACAGTATACAACATTTCACAGCCTTGAAAGGTTTCATACACAGGGATTTGACAGGGAAGACTTTAAAATATGCCACAGCAGGGGGGACACATTTTGCATGCAGTGAGCATTGCTGGTGGCAGACGCTAATTCAAAAACGTTTACTTTCAAATGTGTGCTCTAGCTGTGTAAACTGTGATACATTTTTAACATTTTTCTGTGGATAATGACACATACATTAGTTGCTATTTAAGTCACATTCTGGACGCTAGGGTAGTGGTTTAAGTAAAGAAAAAAGCTTATCTAGACATTGTGTTTGAGGATTGAAGCTGTGCTATGAATAAGAGTGCACCAGGAAGCTTTGTTCTTCTAACTCTATACCATTAAAGTTGGGATATTCTCAGGACCCAAATACATTGCTTGTTTTTGCAATTACAGTTATTCAGAGCTGATCGCTCTGCATTGAATGTGGGAATATGAAAGACCCAGCCACTTTCCATTCAGCGTCCTGTCTGATCATTTGCCCTTTTGCAATGCATGGGTCCTGTACTGCTGAGGAACTCACGATATTTCAGTGCTGGGTGTTCCACTATTAGAGCTGGAACCAGGCAGAGCAGTCTCTGAGTGCTTTTTTTATTGTCATTTTTCTGTCAGCCCCATAGATTAGGACATATTGAAGGCTACGGGAAGGGGTACATGTCCCTTGCTATGTTAGGAGTGCATGACCTTGCTGTCTCACAATGGTTGAATTGGATGAGTCGGATCGGGTGATCTCCAGCCAAATCACTGGTTGGATAGTATGGTCAGTTACATGGTTAGCCAACCCATATAATGGCCGCTAGCAAACTTTACGTTTAATAAGTACACCTCATGATGATACGTAATAATGTGCATACATGTAACTCAGACAGCCAACGATTTAGATAATGTTAGCAAGTAAGCAGCTACATGAACGATTGCATTAACTTCCTTTAACTAGCTATCAATAAATGAATAAGCTACTGTAGCTAGATGCATGATTAAAGAAAAAAGGAAAATGGGTTATGTGTTTGCTGAAGTGCCATGGAGGGAGGTGAATTTTAGAAACTGAGTTTACTAATGAACGCTATCTAACCATTGAGAAATTTCATTTTGAAATCAGCGGTTGACAGCAGTTAGAGAAATCTTGTCAGAGTGGTGCTTGGTAGACACTGAATGAGCACATCTGTACGGTTATGCTTTGGGGAGTAATTTTATTGTAGGAGTGTTAGTGCTAAGCGCTAAAGAAAATTTACTATTTGATGAAATGAAACCTACATCCCTAGTCAGACCAAACAGGAACCATGCAATGGGCATCAGTCATTCTTTTGACCCATCAGGAAGCTGGTGGGAGCTAACAGTAACAACGGCTGTGGGCAGAAGTGTTGTAACCGCTGCTAGACATTAGAGCAAGGGCAAATTTACAAGAGGCAATTTGGAGAAATATCAGTTTGTAGATTGATGAAAGCATTGGCAACTTTATTTGTGATGAATTGTCTGATTAATCATCTGAAATGTATGTTTATAGGTAGGTTGAAGCTTAAACACTCTGAAGTCTCATTGTACCTTGTTGTAGACATTAACAAAGTGATGCCCATATTGTCTCTGTTAGCCTTATATAAACATGGTCCTCTATAACAAAACTGGAAATTAACTGGAATTCAGTCTCAGGCAATGAATGGCAAAAATGCTTATCTCAACATTCAGACAAGCAGAAACAGTGGCAAAGTGGGTGTATGATGTATAGCAAGCAATGGGCACACCAAGCTTAAACGTCTGTTTTATAATTCTAGCAAGGTGTGAACACATAGTATAACTGTTCTCAGCATTGACATGAAAGTAAATGGTTCATAGTGTTTGCAACCTAAGGATGGACATGTCACTTTTTGCTTTCTGTATCATTACATTTTTCCATCAGTTGTTAAAGAAATTTGATACCTCTCAATCTTGATTGGCTGGGTCTGTCTGTTGGCAGGAACAACCCAGGGCAACTCTATGAAAGGAAATGCATGGAAACATGAACAGGAACCCAGTTCTCATTTTGGTTTGTGGTTCCAGTTCCCTCTGGCTATCATTCCAGTAGTGGAAAAGGGGGTAATAGTCAATCACTTCAGGCCAAAAAAATCCACACATTCCTTGTCATAAAATATAAATAGACCAATTCCAAAAACAAAAAAAAAAACTTCTGCTTTGCTGTCTAGCATGAGACAAAATACAGAAAACATCAACATGTAGAAAATTATTTCATGTCATTTTGGTTGAGATACTCTGTGGCAGCTTTCGTTGTGAGAGCTGTACCAGTGACGCTTGTGGTCATGATCGTGTGTTGTTACAGCAGGTCTGATGATGTATGAGGTCTGCACTTTTACCAGAATGGGCCAGATTTGAATGCTGACTAAAAATTTGCACCAAATTTCCTGTCGGTGATGCCAAAAGCGACGTCTAATGGAGATGTTTTGAACATATTCCCTTACTTGCATTCCCTCATGTATGGCTGCGAAAATAATAAGAGCAGGGGGGTTACCTCAGGACGTCTCCAGCTGAGAGTCTTGCGTTGTTGCAGTTGGCTCTCTCTAATGTTCCCTCTAAAAGGTACAGCTGCACAAGCGTCTCTGTTTTTATGATCCTCTTTGAGGAGGCTGTGTGGGGCACAACTGCATCTGAGTGGTTTTATTGACATACTCTACTCTATCAAAGGACGCACGTATGACATCTCGTCTGTGAAATAAATGTTCCTCTTCCAATAACGTGAGAACCAAAAAAATTAGTAAAACAGAAAATTTTGATTTTGAGTTTTTCGTTCTTTCTAACAGAAGAGCTAAAATACAGATAGCTCCCATGGGAACAATTCAAGTCTTTATATCATTGACCATTTAATCCCAATTCCAACCTCTGCTTCTGCTATCTGGGCTCTTTAAATAGTGATCGTTTGAAATGGAGGAGATTGAGAGGAAGTGAATGGTTAGTTGAGGCTCTTCATCTGCCTCACATTGTTGCAGCACTCCAAGACCTACATTAGCTCATAATCAGATTCTAACAGTTCATTAAACCTGTCTCCCGTGAGTTGCTCTTTGTCACACACTTAAAGATACATTGTCTCTCCCTTGGTATTTTTCACTCTCTCCACTTCTATCTCTCTCTCTCTCATGCGACTGAGCGACAAAGCCTCGAAATGGAAATTCGCCACCTCTCCCTCTCCTGTCTCTGTACAATACACAAAGCAGCCTGGGGGATGTTTTCCACAGCACAGTGGATCTGGTTGTAGAAACATTTTCTTACAAAGATATCCAGAGAGTGAGAGAGAGAGATTTGACAAGGGCCTCTTCCTCCATGAATATCAGAAGGAGCTACACTGAGAGTCAATGCCAGGCTGTTTGTTGTATTTACTCTACCCTACAGCACACATGCCAAGCCCCAAAACTAAAACCAACTAAAACCTCTAGGGGACCCACTGTGAATTTAACTGTGGGAAACACAGGACTGCCTGGATTGAGGTATATATAATGCAAGACCCATCCACCAAGAAAGTAATATTTTATTGTTTTACTGCAGACATGATTGTTTGTGTAATCTGTGTGTATTGTGTATTGGTGCAGTCTATTCATTGGAAGAAGTAGTAGCTGGAAGACCAGCATGTACATTCTGCTGTGTCATTTGTTTGCTCTGAAATCATTTGAAATGTGTACTTTATCTTGCAAAAAAAAGCCGTTCCAGCTCACCCTGTGGATAATCCATGGACACTTGAATTTGTGTATTTCTTCAAATTCCACTTAATGGTTTTGAAAGTTTTTTTTTCTGTCTGCTGTCTGTCATCTTTATTAAGCTACGCAGGGATTTATTAGGCTGTAGTGATCAGTTTGTGCTTCCTCTGTGTGCCTTTTATCTCCCTTTCTGTAGTCAGTACGTTTGAACCTTTCATACACTGTTGGTTTTGTTTACACTGTTGGGATGTGATTGAAATTTATGCTGGGGTTTCAGGTCTTTTTCTGAAATGTGAATTTTTTACTGGTCATCAGCTACGATCTGAATTACTTATGTCACTGACTATTTGCACAGAAGTTTACTTATGTTGGGAAATGCATCACAAACAAGTCATTGCCAGCCAAATCCTTGCATTGCACTTCATGGTGGGCAATGAACAGTTAGAGCATTGTATAAAAAGAGAAGAAATACAAATCCCAAGGATCTGTAGGGTATCAGTTCCCATCAGAATGCAGCGCTGAGGTCAGCTGGCAACAAGATGAATTAAGTGAAGCTTTGAATGCAAATGGCCATTCAAAGTGTATTCATTTACATTACATTTAGTCATTTAGCAGAGCCTTTCATCCACAGCAACTTACAAAGAAAGATCTAATGAGCAGAGCGGGTCTAATAAAGTTGTGTAAGAGACAATACATACATACAGGACACAAATGACCACATTTGAACATCAGCCCATCACAAAGTGCTGTGCACACTTTGATAAAGAAGTGCAATACAGCATATCCTGCAGTAAAATTATAACGTACCTTGTAGTAAAACAGTAATATTTAGGGAAGGTGAAGGTGTCCAAGACACAGTCTGAAATGGTGGCTGCTTGTTTATGAAGAGGAGGGACAGCAAGGTGGCCTTAAGTTGAAGAACAGAATGGCCGGGCTTGTGTGTAGGGTTTGATGATGGACTGAAGATAGTGGAGAGCAGGGGTGACAGATACAGTGTTTTCAAAGGGACACAAGCTGTTACCAGAGTGGAGTCAGGAGTGGTGAGTTGTGGGAGGATCTGGGGAGACTGTGGACCATCTGAGCAGCAATATTTCGGGTGAGCTGCAGGGGTCTGATCATATGTATAAGGAGTCTAGAAAGAAGGGGTCAGTATGTACATCTAAAGAAATTTCCTGAGTGATGTCAGTAATTGAGGATGAAATTCTTCAAGACTCATAAATAGGAGACATCTTACAGTTGGCACAGTCCACTGTGATTGACTTGCTCTTTAATTTCATCCCTCTCACTTGTTGTGCAATATTTTGTCCCGCATACACGCTATTGCAGCAGTTCTGTGTTGCCTGAAAAAAATGTATTCTCTTACAATGTAGAAATGTAAAAACAAAAGAACCTAAAAGTAGCTGTAAATCCATGTTGTTATATCCAGCTCTACGTGTTGTTGTTCAGATTTAAATTCAAAAATAAGTGCTATGTGTAACATGTTAGCATGTCAGAATGGTAAAAATGATTATTTGCTAAACATTGTTCATTCAAAAACACCAAATTGTTTGCATATATGAAGAAATCTGCATAAAACAGCACAGTCATGCCAAAAATATTAAAAAACAATTTGGTGCTGTAGTGCACTATTTAAAGGAAAGTGCTTGACAGAATGTAACTGCTTTGCGTTAAAATTCACAAACACTTGCATTGACAGCAACTGCAATAATCCCTCTCGTAGTCCTGCCAAATTACATGTTGCTTTTCTTTTCTTCGTACTGAAAGTCCCTGGTGGAGATGTGGTGATACTCTATAATGTAACCTGGTTCCTTACACCTCTTTCTTGTTTCCCTCACAGGCGCCATTAATAACAGGATGTTAATGCTGGACGGGATGCCTGCAGTCCGAGTCAAAGCAGAGCCTCTGGAATCCGAACAAGGGGTAAGCGAGTTGTTTTCCCGACAGCTCCCCTCCTCTCCTCCCCGCGATACCCCCTAATGACTCCCAGACCTCGTCCGCGAGGGCTCATACCAGGCGTTATGGAGCGCTGCGGAGAGCCACAGCTGGACCAGGAATGCTTGCGGGACTAGCCCTCCGCCAGCGTGGACCTGCACAGCCAGAGTGCAGGCGGAGCACAGGCACACAGGCGCACAGGCACAGAGACCACAACTTCGGGGGGGGGGGGGGTAATGAGACATGCTCTCTCCGAGTTTCACGGGCAGCGCATACTCCACTGTCTGTCACATGACTGCGATCACCTGCCCTGACCTAAAATCGCAAGGACATACAGAATTAGAAGGCTTGAATATGCCTTCAAGGCAATTTTCCTCAGAGAAATGCTACACAAGAAGTTAAGGTGTTCACTTTGGGCGCTTGCTGGGCTCTATTGCCCAGGTTCAATCCCAGCTGTGTCGTTAGCTGATGATGACCTGGGTCCACAGTGGTGGCAAACTGGCTTTGTTCCGCTGGGGATAGGGGTGGGTATGTTGGCAGGGGTTGCTTGCCTCACTGTTCTCAGGCACCCTGTGAGTCATTAGGTGGCTGCAGGTTGCTTGGATGACATTGGTGAAGCCACACCCATTCTCCAGTTGGTGCACAGCTCACTATAATGTGCTGTGTGACTTGAAGAAAAATAGTTGGGGTTGGCATATGAGTGTATTGGAGGATTGTATTCGCAATGCCACAGCAATCCTGCATGATTACAGTGGTTGTGGCGGCAAGATGAGCATAGCATACTTAACTGGAGATCCCAAAACAGGGCTGCATAAAGGGGAAAAGTGTGAAATACATAAACAGATAAATACATAAATAAATGGAAAACAATAAATACAGAACAATTAATACAAACAGGTATGACTATAATACAATGGTACAATTACTTAATACTACACAAGGGCAGAAAACTGTGCAATAAACAGAAAAACACATTGCATGTGACACATGACCACTGACAAGTCAAAGTAATTTTCATCTGAGAGGGAAAATGGCAGAAAATTGTGCTGTGTAGACAGTCTGGGGTGGTTATCTGTGGTACACAGTCTACAGCTCAGTCACAGTACACTAAAACAGTGTAGTTCATATGAGGGACATGTGCAAGTAAGCCTCTGAAACAGATTTATATCTTTCTATAATTCTGTCATTTTCCTAGAACCTGACCGTTTTTATAAGACCGTCATTAGTATTAAAGAGAATGTTGCCATCCAACTCCCAGGTGTAGTATAAGTGTTGGAAGGTTTATCTAATATCAATGTCATGAAGCCTTGATGTGGCATTTGCACTAAATGGTATGATTTTTAAATAGGAAGATATTTCATTCCATCAATTATATCATTTGCCGGCTGTTAATTTTAGAACTTTTAAATTAAGTGTTTTGGCCGCGCCGCAACTGTTGCTAGGTAGCAATAGCCTTGCCTGTATAAAACAGCTGCAGAATTCAATTCCTGGTCTTTTCTCCATTTCCATTTGAAGTGATGGGATGAATCAGTGATAAACAGTCTGATATTTTGCAATGATTGTTTTGAAGAAGCATGTTATATATATTATAGTGATGCTGATGTTATCATATTGGTGGAAATTTATGATTATGTACTCTGTAGCATTTTTATCTTGTAATAACCTGGCCTTATATGCAATCAAAAGTGGCATAATGACTTTAGTGTCCCAAAAGGCCACTGATATGGTACCTACTGTTGAAGTGGTTGGAGTGTGTGTCTCTTCTGTTCAACAGTTGAGCTACTGCTACATTATACACTGAAAGAGTTGTTGTGAGAGCATTGTGTCATTCTGCTGAGATAAGAATACATCTGAAGTGAGATTTCAGTCCTTGCATTGGAGTTGTTATTTGATCCTCCATTTCTTTGGTGGCTCCATTGTGACCCTATCCTTCTGAGATGAAGCGAGGTGAGGTAAAGCCTGAGGAAGGCTCAGCTGGGCCAGCTGTGTCAGCTCTAACAGCTCTATTCTCTCTGTGATTGACACATAGAGACGCTCTGATCTTTCATGCAATCCATTGGTGACTACCTGAGTATAATTTCAGCAGAGCTCAATGAGTTTATGATTAAACCTACTGTACCGTACACTATGTATACACATTTGAAAGTGTGTCCTTAACTAAAGAATACAAAATGAGAACATGAACATATAATGTCAATTTTGACTGCATTATTTAAGAATGGCGATACATCAACTATTGATAGGAGAGTGTGACATGCTGCACGGGCGAAGCACTTTACAGAGCTGAATTGTGCCTTAATCAGCGGCCCTGTTCACTCTCCTTCTTAAGTGATTTAGACCGATTCTATCCCCAATGTGTGCGGCGACGCCGCTCTTCAGCAGGATGTGTGCGGCCTACACAGCCCTGCCTTTGAAGTGCGCCGGGCTAATCTGAGCGCCTTTTTAAAACAACAGACAACGAAGGCTGCAGAAACATGGTCCTCATTTTAACATGGCCTAATGCCAAGGCCTTTCTGGAAACGGCCTGCCCCTGTTCAAGTATTTGACTCGAAAACCGTTTCGGAAAAATTAGCTCTGCCTAACCGGTAGCCTTCAAATAAAAGAATGTCATCAGGACTGAGGCGGGTGGCTCTGAACGGGGGGGGGGGCGTGCAATCCTGAAAGTGAGAGCGGGGGAAGTTGAGGTTTTAAACATTTTCCATTTCTGTTGAGATGAATCTCGTAATAGGAGCCCTATTAATATGCAAAAAAGACATTTCTGTTTGCTCTGTGTTCTTTTTTATATGCCATTCACTACCTTCAGCTGGATATGTCACATTCAAAATATTTCACATTACAGGAATGAGACTGGAGGTTGTAGAGGTGAAGAGGCCCTTGGGGCACTATATAATTACTGTGACAGTATCATGGTTTAGCTGTACAAGATCTCTTTATTTGTGCATTTCAGTGGTTTCCTGTAGGCATCTTAACATCTGCCTTTCAGTCTAATCTGGTCTAACCAAGAAATTACCACATCATTTGTAAATAGTAACTGAACTTGAAATTCAAAGCCTTAATACTTTTGACCTCTACTTGGGCCACACAATCAATAGCTTTGTATTTAAAAGGCTTCGTCATCCAAATGGATGGTCAGCAGAAAGCTCTCTGTTGAGTGAATTAAATTAAATTAAGAGTGTTCAAAACCTCAATTAAATCACTGAGAAATTGAGTAATTACCATACCAGAGATCAATGCATGAACAAACCACATATTATTCAATTGGCACTTTCCTTGCAGAAGGATCCTGTCTACCCACAATATCCAGCTGTGGCCGCTCCCATAAGAGGTGATTTAAAGGCTGGGTTCCGATTGTATATCTGATCTCTAATACAAGCTGTCGATACAGAGGTTTTGCATCTGCACTGAGGTCAACCACATGAACGGGGTCAATGTGAAGAACAAGCTGATTCAGGGTCTCAATCCTCATGCACAACAAAGGAAATATTGGCCGGTCTCAGATCCACAGGCCTCGTGCACACCCAAGACCAGTGAGCAGAGGGATTCTTCCTGTCTCCAAATGCTTTGATAGCCATAGAAATCTGCAGAATCTAGTCACAACTCACAACAGCCATCTCAGTACGTTCATTTATTCCTGTTCAGCTGTGAAAGAAAGCATGGCAATTTTGACTCAGTGTTACACTTACAAAGCTTAATGATGGATTGAATTCCTAAAAAAGAGCCAGGATATTCTATTTTTCTTGTCTAGCAGTGGTAGGGTAGTGCTCATCTCAGAGCATGTTTGTAGGCTCCCCTGTTAATTATCCTAACGGATCATTAACTTCAAAGGAATTACGTGCAACAGGCATGGATGGCCAGGGGAACTCCATTTTGCTTTCAGGAGGACAGCCTATGGCCCAGGAAACATACCTTTCATACTAGTCTCAGATTTTATGACAAAAAAAAGCAGTTTATAGCTTTAGAGGCAAGTAAAGGTCCAAAACAAAACACAAAAATAATCTCTCTTCCTCTCTCTATTTCTCCCTCTCTCTCTCTACACATGATTAGTGCTGTGGATTATGCAAATGAGCAAAATTTCAGTGTCCTCTGAGCCCAAGCACACACACAAAAGGACACACTGATGTTTATTAGGTTCCCTCAGAAATTTACAAACATATGAGTGAAATATTTGCATTTGTTTCCTTATGTGCCTTCTATGTTGTATGTATTTTATGTGAATACTCTCAGAAGGATTGATTATCCCAGCATTCATTCTAGGATAGGATTACCACATGATTTTTTTTATTATTTGTCACATACACCAAGAAACACTGAGAATACAAAAAACAATGTTGGCTGCAATATTTCCCCAGAGATACATATTCACAAATTATCAGCGAAAATATTCTAGGCTCTTCATTTCTTACCAATCAATTTGTCACGCTGGAAAAATCTATCTCAGTAATCTGCGTATTTCTAACACACCATACATGCTGGAGTGGGTTGTGGATGTGCAACATGAAGATGTGTTCAGGTCTTTCATGTTTATGCACCTGTGATCATGCAAGAAGACTGCTAGAGGTGGCATCTCCATTGTCTTATACAAGAAGACCTTGCACTTGTAACACATTGGAGCTGGAGGTGTGATATTATGTGTTCCTTAAATAGGCAGCACTATAGGGACAGTTTTCTTGGCCCATATATTGCATGTTACTGTGGTTAAAAAGAGCCCATACGTGTATTAATGACAGTGCTTGGTTGCATGTCTACCATATTAGTCAGCTTTCTGGCATAGAACAAAGTGTGTGTGATGGACTGACAGCTCTTTTCACCTGACACAAACACAATAGAGCACCTCTGTTATGTGTTTTACTTACTTAAGATTTATTATATAATACAAACACAAGTAAGATCATAATAATCGTAATCGCTAGTTGTCAACTATTAGTATAACCCAAAAAATAATACTTTGCTGTGCCTCAGATCTCAGTCCATGGATAGCTGGGAACAGAGTGGATCAGAGGAGTCACAGTTCTGGGTGACTTAGTTTGGTTGTCAAGGACACGAGCCAGAAAATAGCTGCAGAAGCCTAGGAAGGGTGGTACCAGGGCCTGGCCCAGTAGTGTTTCTGCAAAATTGTGACAAATAGGCAGATTCTTCTTATATTTGCTATGAAGAGGTGCCAAGAGAAGGACAGTGCTGCGACGTTCTAAGAGCAGGCAAGTGCATTGTTGATCATAACTTAAAGGTTCTTGGCAGCCTAGGAAGGGGCCAAG
Source organism: Megalops cyprinoides (assembly GCF_013368585.1). Taxonomy (NCBI): domain Eukaryota; kingdom Metazoa; phylum Chordata; class Actinopteri; order Elopiformes; family Megalopidae; genus Megalops; species Megalops cyprinoides. The sequence goes on from NC_050593.1 coordinate 23,066,086, forward strand.
ATGGTGTTATACAGGGTTAGTAATGAATTGACTGAGAAATACAACATGTCTGACTTTTAGAATTTCACCTGCACTGGATGGAGATGAGCTGTCTGCAATAAATGGTAAGGCTTTTGAAGAGGTTGTCTTAAGGACAGAGGGAAAGAAAGAAAACATTATCTGAGCTTCATCTGCATGACACCAGCATAGAACCAATGCAATTGGTTCCAGTGATCTGTTCTATAGAAGAGAAATAGGTAAGGGATTGAGTCATAGAGTATACCTGTTGTGAGAGGGTGGGATGGTGAGATGTGGAAGGTCAAAAGAAAATAAAATGGCACAGTTGTTTATGAACCAATCTAGAGACAAAAGAGAATTGAACTGGGCAGTGCTTTCAGTCAACTGCTAGATCACGCAGATGTTCTTTAAGCAGGGTGTTACTTATCCCAGAGAAATGTTTGAAAACCGAGGGAAGAAGGAGAGGGTCACAGGTAGCAGCATGGAGTAGGCTGCATGTAAATAGATCTTGTCGACATCCCAAGTTTATGAGGAGGGGTCCATGTCAGAGAGTGGGAAGAATGCTGTAAATGATGGGGTTGAAGTGGAGCTGAGTGACGTGTGACAATCATTGAAATTGGAGTGGGAAGGTGTAATAGGTGGGTTCAGGAGTGAGGAAAATGTAGAGCATGCATATCAATCTTAGTGCAGGTGGAAAGTGTCTATTTGATGTATCCACAATGTTTTGAGGAAGCTGAAAACTCACAAATATGAAATCACATTCATTTTCTGCGACTGTCTTTTCCCAAAAGTAGCTAAAACAATCTGTTGGTGTTCACGATCAATGTGTGGGAGGACAGGATTTCAGTGGGGTTCGAAATAGGTCTGTCAAATTAATTAAATGTTTGAGATTTGCTGTCGTGTCAATGAACACCGAGGCGTACAGATGTGGAAATGTATTCAATTTCCTAAAAACCTTAAAGCAAATGAAGCCACCTTTTAAGGATTGATATTTTTCCTGAAAAGATCATAGTATCATAGCATCCATGTCAGTTTGTGATTGGTAGGCTCATCATTCAGTGAACGAATATGGAATGTAAGGCTCAATGGACACTTGACTAGAATGTTGCTGTTATAGTCGTTTCCTGTTCAGACATCCAGGCCTCCACTTTCCACTCTCCTCTAACAACAAGATCACTATTTGTGTGTGCTGTTTCACAGAAATACCACAGGAAGGTCTCTAAGAGGACAAATTATGCATACAGTATAGACTTCCTCTGCAACGACTGAATTGTCCATCATGCTATTTACTTCTAGGTGTCATGTTTCTCTGACACTCTAATGTGTTTTATTTTTGAAGTACTCAACGCCCTGGAATAGGTTGATTTACCTCTCAGTCCAGCTGAACTTAAGTCTTATTAGCCACATGTCTGTTTTCTCTCTTCCCACCGCCTGCTGTAATAGCACAGAAAACCTGTGACAGCACAGCAGTTACTTTTGGTATTATTTAATTAATTGTGGAAGGCACTACAAAATTGCTATAAATCTGCATTTAAAGAAATGGCTGAGACTCTTAATGAATCAAAAGCCTATATGACACATGAGCTCACTAACAATGTTTTACCCTTCAACCTCAGTCTTTTATCATACCTGCGGAAACCTGTGATTACTATCATTACCATCTTTAAAGATGAACTTACATTGCAAATGAGACCATAATGTAACCTACATGGTTAAACACTTTCACTGGTGAAATCCAGTGATCCAGCCCCAGGGTCAGCCCCTTGGTTAAATATCTTGGCTTGCCAGAGAAAAGTAGGGAAGATAGAAAGTGTGAAACAGAGGCCTGGGGTAAGGAGGATGTGAGCATCCTCTGTACTGATCCAGGGTCAGTGTTAAAGCGTATGCATGGTTATGAGCAGACACTTATGAAGAAAGCATAGGTAGACACAGAGCTGAATAGCAGTCATTGGGATAACAGAATGCTGTAATGACAGGACAATTGCACTGTTTTTCCTAGACAACCTATATTCATTCCCAAGACAATGTGAACTCAGATCTAATGGAGAATAAAGTATACATTTTATATACAGACTGAAAATACTGAATTTAGCCTAATGAGATAGAGCATGATCTCATGAGCAATGAAAACAGCAAAAAGCAAAATTATTCTAATCTAAGAGGATAGTGGATGATTAGTTGCAGAGAGGTATAAACCACACTTCCTGAAGAGGGGAGGAAATCTCCTAGGGTCCAATGCTTACGGCTATACTGGCTTCAATGTATGAGACAGCCTTACATAAACAAACACACATTTAATGTAAAATGTCTTAACCGTGCCCTGAGGGTACGTCCCCTGAAAGTAAGCGCATGCTGAGTGTGTGCCCTAATTAAACATTCCGGGTCCCATCTCATTGTTTTTTGTGACGTGATGTGGGTTGAATGTGAGCTCCGATTTCCTTCATGTCATATTTTGCATGACAGCAATCATTTGCTTAGTAGGCACTGTTATCCGGGAAGACTTGAATGCAATTTTATTTATGCGATCCCTTTAAACAGCTGAATATTTACTGAAGCAATTTAGGTTTATTACTTTGATCAAAGGTACATCAGACATCTACCAGGATTTCAGCTGGCAACTAGTCAATTAAAAACAACTTTATATCTGAACACTCAAGCATGTATTTCCTCTTGTGGTATATGCTCCTTGAAGTTAAAAAAATGTCACTCAACCAAATTCAATATTAATTGCGTTTCTGTTTAACATTGTTCACCTTGTTTTTAGTGTAATTCTGCTGTTGTGTAGTTCACAGTATAGAAATTTGGTGAGCGTGTTCATAACATGCTTTGCCTACTATTTCTGATCTATCCCCATGTGGCAGCTATATACCGGGTAAGGCGTTGGTGATCACCCAATAGCAAACCTTAAGACATGGATGTTGTACAGACTCAGAACCAGTGGCCAGACTGTGGGATGTTACGTAAGCAGATACAAGGAGCGTCTTTCATCCATACGGTACAGATGAGAAATTCAGTGATTGTCAGCGAAAGTGAGGGCCTCTCCCTCTCTACAGAAATGCTCATTAGAGGGTTGCTAATTGTCAGCTATGCAAATTGTGACTTGTTAAGCTTTGATCTGCTTGAATGCAGTGAGTGCATGAATGGTGAGAGCTGGGTAAAACCGCTGTGATGATGAGACAGAGTGTCCTTCCTGAAACAACATGCCCTTTAACAGCCAAGTGGTATTACTCATTTTAAGCACAGTATTTGTTTTGATGGGTACTGTATGGTAAGGTACATAATTTATATTATACAATAGGGTATACATATTGTAGGCTTTGTTTGGTATATAGGCATGGTAATGGTTAATACAGTTGGTATGTTATAGAATGAGGACATAGGATAGTTAAGTAAGGTAAGGGTTAATATGATAAGCATGGTATGGCAATATGCAAAAGGAGTTTGTAATGGTTACTTTGTTGGTTTTTTGATTTAGTTTTTGAAGCTAGCTTGTCTGTTACAAGGTAGCTAGAAATAAGTCACAGTGTGGGCTTTGCTTTCAATGTCCTGGGAAATTCAACATTTCACCTTAAAATTCAAACTAGATGTTTTAGATTGTAACATTAACGAAATGATCAAAGTGTTTTCAGTCAGTGGGGGTATTTAATGACACGGGGGCTCTATATTCTAAAATAGAAAATATTCCAGTGTCATGTGACAAATATTGTTTGTTTTATTTTATAGACATATTCTCTTTTTATGTTAGCTAGTTTAGTTTGCAGATAGGATAGTTCTAGTGTGCTTGGTTAATGTCTTAGAATTTACTGCCAACTAATTTATTCCTTGCTATTCCTTGTGTATCACATTCTCCTTTAACTGACTCGCCCCATCTAGAAATGCATGTTCTAGAGGTTTTTTCTCTGCTTGAGGCATTGGGTATGGGTGGACTAAGTGACTTCAGAATACAGGCATTGTTATTAGTTCACTAATTATTCTGTAGCCAATTAATAAAATAAATAAGTTACAACAAAACTGATGTCTGATTTGTTTTAATTTCTCTCAGGCAATCTTATCACCCTGAACAATGTATGATTTTTATCATCCTTGATAATTTTTTTTTATGTTTTGCTGATTTTTTATCAATGCAGTTGTCATGATTCACAAACTTTAAATAATGTTATTGTAACCTCCAATTTTATTTATATTGATATTTCCATATGCAGCGCTCAATTATTCACCCTGTCATTGCTATTATTTATAAATATATCTGTAAACTCTGGATTATATTTTGGTCATTGAGAATATGTGCATATTGTGTTAGAGTGTGACCTTGAGCTTCATATACATTGGAATATAAAATCAAATGCAGTCTTATGCACTGCTTAGATGAGGTGCTGATTCATGAAATTATAACAATTCCTGTTGTTTGAAAATGTGAGTCAGAATTTAAAATCAAGAAGTCCAGATAAAAATCAGTAATAATTCACTACAGCTTGGTACTCAGCCAGCATTACATGCAAAGAAAGAAATGTTAAACAAAGTATTTCTTCAAACAAAGTAACGTCAAAATACACCACCGGGGCATTTATCACGCCTGCTGTTGTAATAGGAGAACTCTTTCTTCAACGTAACGAGCCGTCCTCCAAAAAAAAAAAAAAAAAAAAAAGGAGCGTGTCCAGGAATCTCTGTTCCTGATAGTTTTACTGCATCCTACACGGAGACTTTTCAAAAATATTGCTATGCCACGTAGATGACTGTTTTCTGCAGAGTGTACCATACGTCTGGTGGCATAGCAAAGCATACTTTTAACCACAATTTGCTGCAGGCTGAATAAAAGGCAAATTAAGAAAGAGAGATAGCAAGAAAGACAGCTCCACTCCTCAGAAATTGTTCTTTTTTGTTGTTCTTAGCCAAAGACCGATGATTAACGTTGTCACCATTGTTGAATTCAAATAAATATGTGTGTGCAAACTGTGCAAGAGTGAGGCACTTTGGCATGTATGTGTTTACTTTTACATCACATCATGTTAATGTATGTCAACACATAGATGGACATAATTTTGAATATTTTTTTCCTTTCATGAATTTTCAGTACAAAATATATCTTTTGTGACCAAATGTATGGGATAACCTGAACAGACTGTGTCTGATTGATGCGCTACACACTGGCATCTGCCAGTGTCACTCCATGGTGCTCTTTACCTGCTGTTTGGCCACATACCTATTATTCAGGCTGAGTAACAAATCCTGAGAAACAAAACTAGTGTTGATTTGTCCCTTGGAGTTGAGTGGAAAACAGCAACAATATCTTGTTGTCATTCTACAAAGACGGTATAGCATACAGATATAGAATGTGTACGAGTGCAGTGGGATGGAATGACTTCCTCCAGAAGACACAGGGGTAAAGTAAAACTATTTTAAGCAGCAATTGTTTCAAGCTGAAAGACAGTTACATGCTAGGAAAACTGTGCTCAATGACAGAGTAAAGTGGCCATGGCTGGTACTGCAGGGCACGTGACTAGGAGACAGGAGGACAGGAAATTAGGCCCATATGATGTTTTTCCAACATCAGAAAAGAGATCGGCTGAAGATATTAGTGAAGCAAGGAGGGGCGTGTTCCTGTGGGCGTGATGAAAACCAGGAGGTAGAAACAACTGGTGTCTGTGTAAAGTCCCTCTCTCTTTCTGTCAAATCCTGACAGGGAGGAAAATATCTGCTTTTTTAACCATGTTGCAACTTGGGAGATACTGAGTATAATACTCTATTGCCCAGTGTTTGACTTGAGTATTTTACATCTATCTGAATGCTGCAGTTTGTTGCTTATTCATAATATTCATGATGTAATTCAGTTGATTATTCGGTAAACTGGGACATCCTCTCACAAGTTCAGCATGATTCACTGGGAGAAGACGGTTTTTGAGGGAACTGTTTTGTACAATATTTTTTCAAATGTGGCCACAGTCAAAATAAATCAATGCATTCTGACATTGTCATTTTTCATGTCTTTGAGAACATCTGCTGCCAAAAGGGCACTTAACTTTCTGTATATTTTCATAAAAATCAGAAAAAAACTTTAAATAAGTAAATTTTCAACTTTTCGTTTTCATTTTATAACCAAAACCTCAGCATCAAAAGGCTTTGCATAACTCCATTGCTGTTGATAAGCGTATGGGGTCCTGATCTTTGGCATGGAATCCACTGAAGGGATGGAATATGCAAGATGGATAGAATGAAGAAGACTTTAAATCTCTTTCTGAAACTGTGTGTTCCTGTGTTGTTGTGCAGTTCTGTATATGACATGCTCTACTGTGTGGAATTTGAGGTGTCTAACATGTTTGTTCATGTTTTTTTTTTCTCTCTGCAGTCCCCAAAAGTGCACAGCTACCCAGACATGGAGGCAGTCCCCCTCCTCTTGAGTAAAGTCAAACCCGAGCCCCCGGAGACCCTGCTGTCGTCAGATCAGTTCCACACACAGACCGAGCCAGTGGACCTGTCAATTAACAAGGCGCGGACCTCCCCTCCCTCGGCCCCCTTCTCCTCACAGTCCTCGCCAGTGGCGTCCGCCCTCTCCCCGTCCTCATCCTCCTCTTCCTCTTCCTCCTCCTCGCCATCGCCCTCTGTCATCACCTCGGCCCCCTCTTCGGGGGTGCCCACAGTGTTAACACCCGGGCCCCTAGTGGGGCCCCCTTCGGGGGTCAGGGGGCAGCAGTTTTTGCACATCATCCACCCCGTCCCACCGCCGTCCAGCCCGGTCAACCTCCAGACCAGCAAGCTGTCCAGCCATGTGCACCGCATCCCCGTGGTGGTGCAGTCCGTGCCCCTGATGTACACTGCCGTGCGCTCCCCCGGGAACGTCAACTCCACCATCATGCTACCTCTGCTGGAGGAGGGCCGCAACCAGTGCAAAGGTAAACGGAGGCTCTCCTCTCCCACCAGCTGGCACCACGCATCGCAGCGCTGCGGTGCCTTCCACAGACCGTCTGCTCTGTCACATCTTTCAGCTCCGCATCGTAAAGGATTACTGAAGAACATCTGTGGCGCTGCTATGGTGATGAATAAGTGAATGTGGAGGTTTGTTGGTCCCCCAGAAGCTGACAGGCAGGGTAACAGAAGTGTTCTCAGTCTTCATCTGGGTGGCTGCATATGCTTCTTGAGCACTGGGGAATGAGGGTAGAAGGGGCGACCCTGCGTCATTGTCATGATCATATAATAACCCATTCATAAAAAAAAAAAAAAAATTGCAAAACCTGTCACCTGAGTTGTAGGAACCCTGCTCTCTCTGCTTTGTAGGCACATTCATGTTTTAGGAGCCGAGTGCAGTTCACTGCCACTTAAGGTTGAACATGAAAAGGAAAAGAGGGGATGAAGTCAAGGCTATCCATTGAAAAGATTCTTCTTCACAGAGTGTGTGTGCAGGGAAATGTCTTGAGGCAGCTGTGCCTTGCTGAACAGAGGAGAAAGGATGCACGAGATGAAAGGAGAGGAGTAGGAGAGTATTTCTCCTTTTGCCTCGGGTCCAGGCAGCGCAGTCCATTTTGGCCACGCTGTTATTTTTAATCAGAACCACTTGCCCTGCACTGCATTACTCTGTAATTCCTCTCCTAGACCTCACTGGCTTGTCTCGTGAACCAATGTTTTGGAACTGATTTCCTGGAGGGTGTGGTTTTACTGCCGCGCCTCGAAAAAAACCACTGTAAAACAAGGCTGGGTGTTGCTGTCAGAGCTTGTCAGTGCCCTAAACTGGGACACAAGGGAGCTGTCTGTTGTGAAGTTGTTGTTTATCTAGGATTTCTGCCTCTGCCAATCGTTGTGGGCTGGAATCCTGTGAGACGGGCATTGAGAGCCTGGTTGTCTGTTGCAAAGAAAAAAAAAAGGGTGGGGGAGGGAGGGTCAAGCTGAACAGCAATGCACACACTTGCTGTAGGTACACACAAACATACGCACCACCCAGGCGGCCTGAGGACAACACAGGGAAACAGGGTCATCTTTCAGAAGGTTAGAGGTGTGGCTGGGAATGCTGGACAAGATGTAGACCGCTTTGCAGCACAAATCCCCCACTTTTACAGACAGTCTAATTCCTATTCAGCCAGAAAAAAACTAAAAAATTCACCCCTATCTTTGTGCTCATTTGCAACTGCAGCTATGATTCCTACCTGGTTACACCACCACTGTGAGAGCACAGTATATATTTCTAATGTGTCTGGGTCACTACCATGTAAAGTATACTGAAATACATTGTGACGATAACTCATTGCAATTATTTTTTTTTACGATTGAACTCAATTACTTTGAACCCCAATTAATCCCCTGCAACTCTACAAAGCCTTGAATAGCTTTTACTGAGGCCTGTTTGCATCTGGCAGAACTGTTCCCAAACCTTTCATTTTTGTTCAGCTATGTCACTATGAGGCAAGGGTTTTTACTCAATGAGTTAACGAAGGCTCAGTACACCCCCAGGGCTTCCTGTAGTCCCTGTACAGTGCACACCATGTCTTACACACAGGCAAATGTGCACACACACACACACCCACACATACACACACATACACACCCTTACACAAGGCGCGGACTGCCCATCCTGTTCCAGAAGGCTTGCGCCATTCTCTTCAGCTCTAGCTCCCGCGAGGTTTCCATGGAAACAAGCTCAGACTCGAAACAACAGGAAAAACGAAATCATTAGGTTTATACATCTCTTTTTTGTTCCTATCTCTTTTCACACAGAAATAAACGATATGTTTTTGTGACAGTAAGATTCACTTGTAGTAATTTCAAATTATGTGCTTTCCCAATAGTGCTTACGCCAGGGAAACTAGTTTCATCATTGCAGTTCCATAGGGATTGATTCCCTGATAGATTGGCAGTCTTTTAGTATATGTATCAGTGAAGACACCATAAATACTATAATTAACACATTTTTAGAAAGCACATTTGGCTGGTGAAAATAGCAGCTGTCAACTGCTACTTCTCTGAAGGGAGTTGGCAATTCTGTCAATGGCTGCATTGATGCTGTCTTTGCTCTGGAAATTGTCAAGGAAAGAACACTTAAGACTCTCCTGGTGTGGCGGTGTAATATTATTAGCCCAAGTGATCAGTCGAGGACACATGCTGTTGTGTTGTGACTCAATGTGTCCTACAACCAGCAAACTTAAACCCACAATTTGTAGTTCACCTCCTGAGCAGGCTCAGTCTGCATCACATTATAACATTCTTTATTGTTGCACCCTTTCATGTTGTTACTGTGTATTATATTTCAGCTTGATTTATGATTATGATGATTGTACTATGATTGGCTCTAATAAGAGTAGCGAGTTGGGTTACCATTTAGACGGTCACACTTTTAATAAAATGTTAGTGTTTTAAAATATGCACATTAACTAAAGCATTACTAATGCATACTCCCTATGAATGCATCTTTGTTTATTGTCAGTTGACTTTTTTGTTTCTTGCACCAATCTATGCACCAATCTATCTTTAGTCCATGTTCAAAGAATTTTTTGCCACAGAATAGCTTGAGGTCCATTTTACACATCTGATTAGTCTTTGTCAGAAATTGCACTAAACATTTAACATTTGTTGTAATGGACTTCAGAGGCTGAGGTCATGGCAATACAAAGATATATTTCTGGAAATGGAAAGCATAATGTCTGAGAGCATAAAAGATTGCAGACTGTCCAAGTCTAGTATAATGCTTAATAAAGTCTTTATCTTAGTGAGTTCAATGAGTCCTAAACATTTACGTTTTAAAATTTAAGGAGTAGGGAGGGGGAATTTCAAGATGAGACAATGTTAAATAGGCCTTTCAGGATTATGTAAGGGTGTTAAATTACACCTCAAAGACAGGGTATTCAAGCAGCAACAGTGTGGAGAAAGACTTACAGTGAGTGGCAACAGGGTGGAGAAGGACTTGCAGGGAGTGGTGGAGAGGAACTGTGAGTGTATCATCAGGGATTACTCTGCACCTACTACAAACATTCGTAACAATGTTCACACTTCACTTTGCTACCTAGGTACCAGCTCCGGTTGTAAGACCACATTGAAATATGGATATTGAATTAATGCTTTCATATAATACATTTAATGCACATTTCTGAACGGCTAGAAATATGAAGAGTATTGATGATATGACATTGCTGCACAGGTCTGTGTCATATTTCCCATTATGCTATCACACTGTCAGTTTTTAATACTATATGTGGCATTCTCTTCTGTGGAATGGACTAGATTTCCTATGCCCCTGTCATTGATAGGAGAATGTCCCTTTGTTCACTGTCAGTGTCTCTACAATGAAAACTGTTTTATTGCTACCATTATAGTCATTGTTATGATCACTGGTTACTAAAATATGACATTTTCCATTACATATGGAATAGACTGTGAAATGCTCTTGTATTCTGCATCAATGTAAACAGCTCTGTAAAACAGAAATAAAAGACAAGAAAGGCACCTTTAAAATAAGGTCAAGCCACATCTAAGCAGTCCTATCAGCAAACGTTTGAAAACCATCTCACTGTCTTTTGCATGGCAGTATACACTTACTGGCAGTTATCATCCCTCGCCCTGCAGATAGAGCAGTCTGTGGTGCACCGTTGGGCCATTGCTTTCTTCAGGCTGTGGGCGGGGGGTGTCCTTGATAGGGGTGAGAAGAGCCTGACTACAGGAAGCGGCTCGGAGGCTTGGGGGAGTCGGGGCTGGATAGGGGGGTGGATTGACAGGTCATGGCAAAAAGGGGGGGTGGGGTGGCCTAGCGGGCTAATGTGGGACTTTGCCTGCCAAGAGTCCATTGTGGGGCTGCATCAACTCGCACAGAGCCAGCAGGACATGATGACACACTCTGCAAAAAGCATTTAGCTTCACCTGATGTGTTATCCACAGATGTGGGGGCTGCTTGTCAGGAAGGAGGGAACATTTCTTGTATTTGTATCATTGCATATGGTTTAAAGGTTTGATTTTGTAACTTTTTTCTGAAATAAACTGCATAATATTTGCAGTACTAGACATGGCTGTATTTTTTGTAACCAAAATAAATTATGCATTTTAACAAGTAATTTGCTTGTAACAATTGATAAGTATCCTTGAAAAGACACATAGTGTGGTTAAATATAGAAAAGAAACATGAAATTGACTTAGCTGGATGAACCAAGAATAAATCTTCTTTGTAGGGTTCATTGCTCTACAATGGAAAACATGCATCTTATAGCCTACACCCTGCTAAGCATAGACTGTTTTGTGTAAGCATCTCACCATTTCTGGGGAGGAATACAGCCCAATGTGGAACACACTTCAGCATCATCTGGCAGCTCTGGGAGAAATGTTTCATCATCAGTCAGCACAAGTAAGGTGCTTAAGAGAGAGCACTGTAACTATGGAGACCTGTTGAATGCTTGCAGCAGGCTAATTTTGCAAATGGCATAGTTATTGAAGACCAACTAAATTGAAACATCTTACGCAGATTTGTTTCGCCCAATAAATTATGAAAACACAGCAAGACAGTGGGAAGTGGTTTGTGCTATTATAAAATGTTTGCTGAAGAATGGCAAGCTAAGGGTACCAGTTGGCAGAACTGAATTGACATGCATTAGCAATTTTTCATAGCTTATTTGTCACCTGCTTGACTTTGCATTAAAGACCTAAGAAGGTGAATCAATAATAATAATAATAATAGAATATTTTAAAGAGAATTAGGCTACTGAACAGTTGTCTCTTACCTATGTGGGGTAACATACATTAAACCGGCTCTCCATTATCACACTTGGTTTGCCTCCCATGCCTCAATGCCTCATGGGAGCTAACTCAAACAGACATTTGCACACTTCATGGCACTAGATTCAGAGATTTTCTAAGAAATCTTCATCTCAAGGACTGAAACTGCTGTTATCTGGAAGGCACTTCAGATGCACTCTTAAGAAAATTTGAAACACAGCCTTTGTTTGTGATTGGTATGTCCAACTAAACACAACAATTTACTGACTATTTGAAATTATTTCAGGTTTAAACTACAGATTCATGGTAAATTAATACTTAAGATACTGATTTTTAATTTAAATTATAGGTACCCAATTGTATTTGTGCCGATTTATAAATCCCTGAAAAGATGTAATTTTTATTTTGTACATTTTGGCATTACAGTGACTCATTGAATCCAAATTCTGGGTAATTTTCTAATTTCCTGAATGGACATAATTACTTTCTAAGGTTTTCTCTGGGGCTCCTTACTTTCCCCTTTTACCTAAAAGCAATTTCTGTACTGTTCATCTGTTGGAACCATCATGTTGTATCTCAGAAATCCATCACGTTCTACCTAAGAGAGCAGCTGAGATCAGAAAGGAGTGTTGCTTTCAGTTTTTTTTCTTCTGTCTTGAATCTCCGGCATGTTTTTCTGCTGAATTTCACCCTTTAATAGTACATGACTAATTTTCCCTTTTGTTATGTCTCTTTTATGGCAGTGAAAACGGACCCTAACGGCCTGTCGCCAAGACAAATCAAAAGTGACAGTGATGATGATGACCTGCCAAATGTGACCTTGGACAGTGTTAACGAGACAGGATCCACTGCCCTCTCTATAGCCAGAGCTGTGCAGGAGTGAGTACCGCTTTAATTGTTCTGATAAATCCATCGTTTCACTTTATAGATAAATTATTAAAATGAGAAACGTACTTTATGCATATTCATTTTTTCATTTCATTTAACCTTAAAAATCAATATTTACAAATAGATTCAGACACACTCACAAAATGTTGTATTCTAACAAGGAAAGTAGATAGCTTCCATGACCCATTTACTGTGTGTTCACCTACTGTTTCAAAAATGTGTCGTAATAAATAATAGTAATACATTTATGAGCTGAGTCCTGATTGTAGAAATGGGCCTTTGTTGGTTCTCTTGTTTGTTTTCTTTTATCTTCGGACACTTTCTTGTCTTCACTTTTCAGATATAGTTTTCTAACTGCCCCTTTAGATGGGAGTAAAAGCGTCAGGATTAATGTGATGACAAATGGAGTTTTTTTTTTTTAAGCAGTACAGTTATTTAGGCTTTTGCCCCCTGTTGCTCTGAATTCTTGTTAATGGTCTGTCCGCAGACAACAATAGATTCGTATTCCAGTTGTATTCTGATTCTGTTCACTGAAATCCCATCTGTCTTCAATCAGATGAGTCAGAGGTTTCAACCTCAGCAGGCCTGGTGACACCATCAGAGCCAGGGACCTCTCCTCTCTGTCTGCAGTGAAGTCTGCTAAGCAACACTCATAAACTCCCAGCTGGTCAGACTAATGTACCTCCGCAATGGAGACAAACTTGCAAAGTTATTTCCGGGTCACGACATGCCAACATTTCAGTTCTATGTTGCACCTTCTTTAATGACTTGTTTTCTTGGCTCATCTTTTTTCTTATGTGATTGACTCTAAGATCATGCTGAACTGCGATCAGCAATGATGGGGCCGCTTGTATGTGTGTGTGTGTATGTGTGTATGTGTGTGTTTTATCCTGTCTAGTGTGAACTGTGAATCAGTATCCGGTAACAGTTTCAACCCTCCATCACAGCACAGATGGTTCTGTGAGTATGAGTTTGTGTATGTGGTAGCACTCGAAGCCCTGAGTAAGAGGAGAACTGCTGGGGGGAGGGACTCTGGGTTTAGTCCAGGCTTCTAAAGTGACAGGGGTGCCTGTGGCCACCCCACATAGACTCTGCTGTTCTCATGGGCAGAGGAGCTGGCAGGATCCCACTGTCCAAGGTGAAAATAACTCAAGTTCACAGGACAGAAAGAGGATCTGCCAGCGCCTGTGAGGACCTACTGTGATCTCTCAGAGGACTGACATGAGTACTGCATTAAACACTTCCTGTTGTATATGTATCAATCCATCAACGCATGCAACTGTCAGCAAAAATGGCAGGGAATATAAACGTATGGAAAATATATGATTGCTTTTCCAAGTCAATTTACAAATTTCTTCATTTGTTTTTCACAAATCTTGAACTTTAGTTTGGAAGAAGATCGTAGAGCTAACCCAGACACGACTCTTTTTTTAAAAAAATTTCTCAATAAAATGAATATGAGCTTTCTTGACATGACAAATAAAATGGATAATGTATTATAGTGGGAAAAAAATGAATTATCAATAAAGGAATAAATTCCTTCTTTTTCTCTACCTTTCTCTCACACACAGACACACATACACTTTGGTGATATTCTCAGTTCTCTCTTTAAAAGTAATTTATTTCAGAGCTAGTTGGGAACTAGTCTTTTTGCTCCTCTATGTATTTCTTTTGCGTTTTTCTGTAGCTCCTGAAATAAATTACTTCTGAGGCGAGAAATGAGACACAGTCTTTTCAGCTTTAGAAGCAGACTGAAGGGGGAGTATTTAAAATGTAAAAAGGAATAAGCTACCATGTAGCTAAGCCTGCAAAGGTGAATGGTTTGAATGTAGAATGACCTCTTTGGTGGAGACGTCAGTAGAGTAACTTCCAGACCACAACTGGGACTCTGTAGTGGCCAGATGTAACTGGCTCTACCTGCTGAGGGATGGTGGCTTTGCATCGGCCAGACTTCCACAGCTCAGCACTATATTGTCATCAGTGAGAGCTGTGTTGATCATTCAGCTGTCTCTTGCTCTCCTGTAGTGTAGTGTGGGGCTGAAGTGTTTAAAGTAGCCATTGGTCCTGTTTGTGTGTATCAGCATGTATCACGGTGAGACAAGCCTTGCTTCAGAGCTTCCTGAATGGGTGCTGGACTGGTCACAGTGAGTTGAGCTTAATGCTCAATTGGCAATTCCAATTATTGAGGTGATGAAGGCAAAATACACAAATTGGTTTGGTAAACAATCTTCTGCTATTGCTAAAAGTCATGCTTTTGATTTTACAGAATAGTCAGTCATATATACCAGTACAGCTTCAACCAAACTTATATAAAAATAGTAAATATATTGCATGTCGTGGCTGAAGGGTACACACATGGCAAAATTGTGTTAGAAAAAAATTGGTCATGTTACAAGCTGATATAATTTTTTTGGAGGACATGTCCTGCTGTCTACCATATGCTACATGCTTTCATGTGCAGCAGTATGTTCTGTAACAGTGCTTAAAGGGAATTCACACCCCTGTTTGATGAGGAGGTTTGGGGGGTGGGTGGGAGAGTGAGCGTCTGTCCAAGGTAAACTCATTAAGGAGCGAAGCTCCACTGGAGAGCATGTGCGTGGCACAAGCTTCTCGCCATGCCTCTTACATATTCATGATGACCTTGGGGACTGCAGAAGGTACTGTGTTCAGAGAGGCTCTCCATGTGCCTGGGTGGGCCCCTGGGGCCCTGGGCTACTCGGCGGTACAGAGAATGGTATCGGTGAGAAGTGTGTGTGTGTGTGGATGGCACACCTGTGCAAGAGTGACTGAAGAGAGGACAGAAACTGGGGACTACCAGTCACTCTCATCTCAACGTATCCATACTTTTGCAGGTTGCTCTGCTTGACTGTGCTGCTGTCAATCTGTTTCTGTGACCACTTGTGTGTGTGTGTGTGTGTGTGTGTGTGTGTGTGTATGTTTTCCCCAAACAGTTTAGGGCATGTTCACAAATAACTACAGAAATCAAATGCACCTTTGTTTTCACTCAAAATGTAAATGCTGGCCCTAGTGTGAAATCTGAGTGAATCACAAGCATTTGTCTACTAGTCCTCTCCCAAGAAGCAGGATTTGACAACACATTCTGTAGTAAGCAAAATTTTGGCAGGGAATAAACAGCACTCTTTACAGCAGCTGCCGATGTTACATCTGTGGCCCTACAAAAAGTCTTTTGAAGACAAAGAAACAAAGGTCTGTCGACCTGTAAAGTGTGATTTCACTTCCTTATCAACTGCTTGATGACAACTCTCCCATGTTGTACAGCTCTCACTATCTTTACTTATTTTACCAATACCACTGTTTGAGCACAGATATTCTCTCATGACTAGACATTGACTGTTCCAGTAAGTTACATGGTCAAGGGTATCCCAGAGGAGACAGAGGAACTTGCACTTGCCCTCAATTGCTCCCTTCAACCAAGTATACATTCACATACATGTGCAGTTGGATATCCCATGACTCCTTTTGTCTGACACAAAGACCTATGTTTTTAGGAGAGCTTATTCAGACACAGCAACAGCAGAAAAACACAGAGTTTACTACAGATGGTATTGAATTTTATTGTGCGAATGAATGTTTCTTAAACAGTAAAAAAACAGTGAAATCATTGGGACAAATGATCGTAAGGCGTTTTATTTAGAAGGCAACAGAAATCATGAATTTGTGGCTGAGTTTCAAGACCCAAGCTAATCTGAATCCCCCTGATATTTATGTCACCAAGTGGCATTTGTCAAGGGGTAGAAAAACAAGTTTTATACGAATGACTAGTCTTTTTTGCAATAAATCTGGATTTACAAGTGACCAGCCTTTGTTATAATATAGCTAGCCCGCTGACTTTAATTGCAAACAATTTAACATTTAAACTGTTATATTTCTAAATTTGGAAGATTAATGAGAGCATGAGTCTAGCATTAAAGTCATGTTTTTACACCTTCAAAAGTACTGAGATCTTTTTTTTTTTTTGCATGTAAAGTTACTTCCTGCCGATTGATTTAACTTGATCACCGTGTTGTCGCCCAGTTTCCAAACAGTGCTTGTATATAATGGGAAATCAGAGTGGGAGAGTTTTTTTATTATTTGAATGTCCAATGCTTTAATCCCTTTTATGGCAAATATGGAATGTCGAGTTGTGGCTTGCTGCCCATTGCTGCAACCCCCACAGTCAAATAGGGAGGGTGGAGACACACATCTGTACTCCTCTGAAACATGTGATGTCACTGCCACTTCTCCTCACACATAGTAGTACCCATGCCAAAGTTGTGCAGACACGAGTTGGAGGAAGGCTCTTTGTGCACAGCTATGTACAGGCAGACCGTCGGTACCAAAATGACCAGGGCTCTCTAGTGATCAAAGGGACAGTCCTACCCACCGCTTTATCCCTGGGGGAGTCAAGCCAATTTGATTTGCCCCTGTAGGCTCTTGGTCATCATCAGCTGATGACATGGTAGAGAGTCTTTTTTACTATGTATTAAAAATACGCAAACTGATTTCAGGTGTGTGTTTAATGTTTTCAGCACTGTTAGCGTGATGATAACAAAGTGATGCCCAGATCTCACTGCTTCTGCTGTTTCCATGGTTTCATGTAGAGGCATGTATTTTTGAGCCACTTTTCTCCATCACCAGCCACGGCACTGGAATAATGATAGTGCAGCATGTCCCAGACACTCTCCCAAAAAACTGAGAGGGTTGCTGTGAATGATTGCTTAGCATCTCATTGCAGAAGATTCTGTGTGCACTTCAAATTGTTTTAGCAATGTGCCTTTGAAACACTCGCTACATGCAGTAAGCGAGGAGTGATGGGTGAATTGGACTGAGGCCTGTGTTCAAAATAACTGCATTTAGGTACATCTTCTCTTTAGCTTTTAGCAACAAAGTACTACAAGCATTGTCTCTTGCACAGTGTTAGTTACTTATATTAACAGAAATGTGTAAAAAAAAAAAGGAAAGCAACACTTTTGTACACTAAGAGCAAAGCAAATTGTGCTTAGTGTGAGTACACCCTAAATGCAGGCTGGCGTCTTCAATAGACCCTTTGGCAGGTGTTATGGGGGGGAAATAGGAACAAAGGAACACAAAGAAAGCAAAAAACAAAGGATCCTGTTTGCAAATAACTTCCATTACACTTCCTCTTCCCTCAGACGTGTTAGCAACAAACAGGGGAATTCACTGAGCCTGGATTCCAGGGGTCGCATGGGGTTCAAGGCAATGGTTTTGAAACTCTTTTTTGAAGAGCTTTTTTTCTCTTAAATACATGGATTTAAATCAGATGTTATTTTACTCACATTTTGTCTTATGTCATTGCTGTGTTTTTGTTTTCTTCATTTGCTCCTCAAAACAAAGAATCCAATGTATAACAAATGCAAGCATTGTACTATGTTTGGACAGTAGCTACCTATATAAAAAGTGTTGGAAATGAATTTTCTTCTCCATTGAGACACATGCAACTCTAGTGCTTTTGGGACTCTGAAGGCCTTCCAGTCCCGTCAGTCACACCTTTTCACCTCTCCTGCCACATCTCACAATTCGGATTAAGGAGTCACTATGTGTCTGAGTTTCCATTGTACTGCTTTTGGATTAAATCTGTCTCTGCGAGCTTCCACTGTGCTGTTTTAAAAGATGCTGTGAGTTTGGACGATTGTGTTTGGAGGATTGTGTTGAGATCCTGCGCTGTGCTACTTTTGAATGAATCCTGTGTTCATGAATTTCCTCTGCTTATCTTTTACGAACTCTGGGTTTTTTAATTTATTTTTTATTTTTTTGCTGTTGTTTTTTGAGTCAACTCTTTGTGCGATTTTTTTGAGCACAAAGAGTGCTCAATTTTTGAGCAGATTCTTGTTTGTGAGGCCTTTTCTTTGCTGTTTTTTAGTGAGCTGTGTGTTTGTGAGTTTTTCTGTGCTGTTTTTTTTTTTTGAGTGGACTCTGTTTGTGAGTTTCCTCTGCGCTGTGGGAGAGGGGAGCGGGAGTTCAGCTTCATTTCTGACAGATTCTGTCATTTCCGCTGGGCCCCAGCATGGCAGCCAGCCAAGAGCAACAGGTGATCCCTGTAGCTAGGGAGAGGCAGGAAGTGGGCTGCGTGTGGTGGAGACAGTTCACCAGAGGGTCTGTCTAGTCCCTCCCCTCCCCAAAACCACCCACCCTACCCCCCAACCCCCTGGGTGCAACACCTCCTCTTTCTCCTCTTGCTCCTGCTGTAGTCCCCGCCTACCAGTCTGGGGTTCGAGGAGCGATGTGCTCTTTCTGGGGCAGAAAAACAGGGGTCTGAGTTGCTGTCAGCCATGTGGGAGTGAAACAGACACTGAAGAGATGTTGTTGATATTGCAGTTGAGTGTGTTTGGATGTTTAAGTGGTGTCCTCGCTGTTTTGCGGTGGTGGTGGTGGTTATGGCGGCGTGGGCTGACGTGGCTCCTCTCCACTGCTGTCCACGTGTTCTCTGTGAGCCCCGTCATGGTTGGCTGTTTATTCAGTGATCTGCACCGAAAGTGCTTGTGCTGCTCACTGCTCCAGATTCTCAAAGTGCAAATGCATGGTGCTGTCAGTGCTGCCCTTTGTGTGTAGTCATTGCAAAGCAGGAACACTTACTTCAGGTCTTAACATGATGGGCCCCAAGCCTTGCATGGTGAATCTCACTGTGCTGTTAACTAAACATAATGAGTGTAAACATTGTCAATAATATAACCAAGGGCATTAACATGCAATAGTAAAATTATTAACAGTATTAAAGCACAAGGTTGAGTGTAATCCTCTGTTGGGGAATTTCTAGCATGGACTTTATTTTAGAGTGAAATAAGAATACTAAGCCTAATATAACTTTAGGGTTGTTATTTTGTGCCTCTGTCAATATCATGATGAGTGACTCCCTCTAGTGGTGCTTAATTTTGAGCTATTGCTCTGCTTCTCCGTCAACAATGTGATGAATGGCTCCCTCTAGAGGTCACAACTCTTATTTCTCTGTCACCTTTGAATAATAATCCACATAAATAAGAACCACAAGGAAAGTCCCTTCTGTGTGTGTCAGAGCTGTGGTGTCTGGAACTCTTTTACACAGCAGAAGCACACATCCACAATGCAAGATTAAATGAATCCTGTAAAAGTAATTATTGAGTGAATAATAACTTGAAGACGTGTTTGTTTTAAGAAAAAATAATCACCAAAGTGAAGACCATAACTCTCTGGTTAAAAGTCAGCCACAGGGATAATTTCCAAGAAGGAATAGCATTATGCAGTAAATACAATTTGACACCTTTTTTGCTTTCAGGGGAACCATCTTGTGCTCTGATGTGGTTATTGTGTTAGTTTACTTTCTCGGGTTGTGCAGGTTAGCTAGAAGCACTCCTCTTCAACCTAAAGCTGGATGTTTGTAAACCTCAGCAGGCCACAGAATGCCTGAGGTCTGAGAGGCTTTCAGCCAGGCAGTGTCTGATGGCATTCTGCAGGTGGTGCTGAAGCCATGCTTAGCCACAGTAGACTGAAGGAAGAAGTCAGAATTAATAAAGCGATTAGATGACAATATTCCTAAGTGGACATTATATAAAAAATAGAAACACTCTGTACAGAAACATTTTGAGTTGGGAAAGGCCTTGTTTACTGCTGAAGGAAGAATATCAATAATTCCATCAGAGTGTGCCTTATTCTTTATTCACAAAACTATAATTTGACATATTGACATTTTTAACTGGACATCCTGTGAACTGGCACTAATTCTGCTTTATTTGCTATCTTCCTACCACTTTATGCTGATTAGTATACCTGATAAATAAATAACTGATGTTGTACACTTCGTAGGACTAATAATTTTGTTTATAACCAGTTACCCTGGCGGGTGTCTCTTGCTGTGCTGTATTGCAGTTCCATGTCACCATTCAGTATTGAAAGCCTGCGGCGTCCGCGAAGGTCAGAATCTCCAGACTCGAAGAAGAGACGCATCCACAGGTGTGACTTTGATGGCTGCAATAAGGTGTACACCAAGAGCTCCCATTTGAAAGCACATCGGCGGACACACACAGGTGAGACAGAATGTAGCGCAAGGAGAGTACAGTCCTCCAGAACTTCAAAGCTATTTTTCCTGTGTGTTGCTAGTACCAATGTTTTGTTTTGTGTTTTGTTTGTGTGTGTGTCTCCGGTAAAGACAATGCACACATTTTAACACCAGAAACTAATTGAAATCAATGTAAAGAAAAATTTTTGAGTCATGACGGGTAGGAGCGGCAAACCCTTTACCATTGTCTTTCCTGAGATGGAGAGAGTGTGGTACACCCTTGCAAATAAAGAAGACTAAGAAAGTAGATTAAAGGGCAGCAAAGCAAGGTACCTAAATTATGCAGTACTTTTCATGTATATATATATATATATATATATATATATATATATATGCAATATGACAGTAAAATTGCGTGATCAACACACCCACCCATCTGGTCCAGCAGGGTGTTGCACAATATATGGCACCATTCTTATTGTACTGATCAGATATACATGTGCTGGGAGGGCAACAGCACATGGCATATGACACATCGATGACTATACCCTCCTGGACTGTATAACTGTGAGTGAATACCTTAAATTTCTATAGTGACAGCCAAAGGGTGGAAGGCAATAGCTTGTCAGGCAAAGAGAAAAGTTCTGTTATCCTTCGTTTTTTCTATATGCTCATTCTGTATTTTCACCATTAACCTAATTCCAGTAGGATATTTATTATGCTGAAAAGCGGTGAAGTCTATGATGACTTTTAAAATATCTTCTGCTAATACATTCTAACATGAGACTAGGTGCTTACCAATTTGCCCATGCATCATGAATAAGAGCCATTTTACATGCAGTATGGTACATACAGTATGGTATATACAAGCTCATAGCTCTTGTAGTCTATGGTCTATATGTATGCTTTCAGAGCACTCAGAACATAAATGAAACGAAAATGAAACTTTCATCTTCCATTTGGTTTATTATATAACAATCTAGTGATGCGTTGCCTATTTAAAACTGCAGTGACTGTTAGTTTTTAAAACCCAGGATTGCTTGACTGATCAGGTGCCGCTGTGATAAACAGCATCATCATCTCGCTCTGCTTAGTTTGCATTCCTTCCTCTCTGCCATCCAGGTGAGAAGCCATACAAGTGCACCTGGGACGGCTGCACGTGGAAGTTCGCCCGCTCGGACGAGCTGACCAGGCACTACCGCAAGCACACAGGAGTCAAGCCCTTTAAGTGCGCCGACTGCGACCGCAGCTTCTCGCGCTCCGACCACCTGGCCCTGCACCGCCGCAGGCATATGCTGGTGTGAGGAGGGAGGGAGGAACGGACGGACGGACAGAGGGAGGGACGCGCGCGGACACACAAGGAGAGCTGGGTCTCTCCCGGCGCAAGTTCAGCTGGGCTGAACGCGTCCCCTCTGTCCCAGGCCCTGCTGAGATGGTGGACCCAGAGGTGGCGGGGGGGGGTGACCGGAGAGGTGACAGGGTCCGGCTCCTCATGCCCGAAGAGGATGGCCCGCTGGCCGCGAGATTCGCATTTGGAGTCACGGAAACCTCTGTTACGGCACTGTTTTTTAATCTTTCTCTATCTCCCAAAAGCATTTTGCTCCTCAAACAGGGCAAACAGGTATCCACTTCATCCTCATCCATGGCAAGGTCTTTTTTTTTTCATTTCAGTTCGCATTTTTTTTTCCTTTGGTTTGTTTTCGGTCAAGAAAGGCTGCTTTTCTGCATCTATAATGTGAAAGAACACTGCAGGCAGAATGGCTGCGTTCACATTGGGTCAGGCGCCAGGCCAGCGCAGCCTAGGCCGGGCCCAGGACAGGTCCCTCTTCAGACAGCATTGTTGCACAGTTTCCCCACAGCTCTCAGCTCAAGCACCTAGCACCTCACCGCTGGCTGTTGGCTCGTACCATTGGAAAGTTTGAGAGACAGTTCTCCAAAAGCCTGGATAACCGCGCGGGCCTGAGACTACAAAACAATGAGGGTGGTGTTTCACACATCCAAACTGGCAAACCAGCTAATGAGATTATAACCACAAATGGCAACGTAATCAAAGAGTGTTTTTTTTTTTTTTGAACATTCAGTATAGAGTGCACACATTGCATATATGGACATACCTCAGTGTATGGATTCATAAAGCACATCATCTTAAAACATGTACATGCCTGACAGTATATATGGAGGCTTCAGAAGACATTTTGCCAGTAATTTGTCCTCATGGTATGCTTTATTGAGAGCCTTTTTACTTTACAGTTTTTGTCTAGAAAAGCGTTATTGGTGCATTCTGTGCTGTGATTAGCAATCAGTAAAGTGCAATTTCAATAATTATAGTTTTTAAACATGAAAAAAAAAAACGTTTTGTTTTCAAAATATCATATCTTAATCTGCCTGCTTTAAACCAAGACCTGAACTAAAACCGTCAAAACTTCCAAAAAAAGTATTTTGAAAACTGCAGAATTGTAATTACCAGTATGTATTGATTAAAACTCTTCTAAGTACCCTCAGATTAAATGTGACCATTATATAATAGCCTGACATAGGTTCATCTTCCATGTTTCAGTGGTGAAAGGGATTGGTATTTTGTTTGTTTTTTTTTCTTGTGGAAATATAATGAGAGCAATATATCCATTGGAGAGTCAATGAGTGAAGTGCAAGTCTTTGCTGATATGCATTGTGGTTGTCGGTGTCTTAAAGCAGACAATGCATTGCATTTTCAACAAAACAACTGAGACTGTGGTATTTTGGAATGCTCAGAAAACATGTTGACCCCTCAGAAATGTGGTTTAATATAAGTATGTTCATCAACCAGGTAGCTTTTGAGGAACATCTGTATAATTTGAAGGAACACTGACAGTAGGTAAAGTACAGAAATTAAAAACTAATAATAATAATAATAATTATAATTGTTTCCGTATACACGTGTCCCTTTCATGCTTTTAGTTCATGTTCAACCTAGACTTTCTCAGTTTTGACAAAATGTATCTCTTTACATCATTTTGCACTAAAATGTCTTCATATATACGTACAGTACCCTAAAAATGAACAAAAAGATGACAAGCCCTGTTTTTTTCCTGAAGTAATTGTTAACACATGCAATTTATTAGTTGGCCTTATAACTTTTATCTTGCTGCTGAAGACTCACATTTCAGTTCAGTACAATTGAAATTCAGGAAAATATGTATTGCAAGGTTTATAAATATATATTTATCTGGTTTCTATGTGTTATGGTTAGAACGTCAAACAAATTAAACATATAATCCTTTGTATAATGACTATAACATTGTTTGAAAACCTCTGATAATTTTTGTACTACTTGTTCAGGATGTTTATTTTAAATATTGTAATACAGTATTGTACAATAAGGGTTCTCACAGCATTTGACATGAACTCAAAAAAAACTCAAGCTCTACATGAAAAACAGTAAACCTATGTGTTTTTATCCTTTGGCCATTTACGCTCTGCCCCTGTCCTTCTTAATGATCTGTCATTCTGGCTTTTCCAGCTGAGTTGTGACATTACTGCCTTGGGCTCCCTTTAATGTGAAAGATTGTTTACTCTCCTGCCCAAATCCTTCTCTTGCTAATATAAGGAAGCAATATGTTGAATTTTGCACAAGCGCCTAGCCAATTTTGTTATAAGATGTTTCGATTTAAGTACAGAATCTGTTCTTTCTCAAATTCAGAAAAGTACCTGCCCGTAAGGTGGAAAAACACTGCATATTGACATAAAACACATCAGCACCTGTGCACACAAAAGATGCACGCTCTAAATGCAGCTCCTACGACACAACGAACAGTTTAAGTTAAAAGTATAAGGAAAGCACCACAATATCTGTACATGCAGTATAATAACTGAGTGCTACATAGAAATTCTTTGTAAAAATTCCAAAATTTGGAAATTTGGACTGCTCTCCTCCTTTTCTGTTCTGTGTGCATTTCATGCGGGCAGTTAAAGGTCATGACACCAGCCAGTGTGCCACATGGGAAATCAGTGACTTTTGGTCAGTGTACAACAGTTGTATTAGGACTCCACAATGTGCTTTGTCCTTAATTTTAAATAATTTTAAGCAAGGGATACATTTTTCATGGCACAACAGCTGCATTTGTGATGTTGTGGAAATACAGAGAAAGGTAATATACTGAAAGGAATTAAGCAAATTTAAGGATGTGCTGCATTTTGCAGTTTATTTGAATTTAAGGCCTTTGTTAGATCAGATGCCTCATTCAGATGGGTAATGTCAAGATAGAAGTCACCACATGTAATTTTTCACAATTATAGCAACTAAAAAAAAACAATCAAAGTCAAAATAAAGATAAGTGAACTAAAATAATATATCTAATAAATATTTTGTGACTGAGTAATACTTTTTTAACTTTGTCATTTCTTACTCAGCATTATGAAAAAATTATGTATGAAACTGTCATCAGTCAAATATAAAGACAAGGAGCCATATAGGCAGGTTAAACACACCCCCAAAGTTACACATTCAGCATTTCTTTATGGAAATAACATAGTATTGCTATAAAATTCATATGCTAATCTAAATTATGATAACACAAAGAAAAAAATGATATCTAGATATACTCAACATAAAATAAGATGTTTCTTTTATTTTACCTATCATATGTTGTTATGTATCCAGTTCACATGCACAGATCATTTAATGGTTCCATCAAGTAATAAGTCTGATTGCCTTCTGGGCCTCAAATATGTATCATCAGCACCTTGTTTGTGATGAAGTACTAGAAAAATAACTTTAATATACATGTTAAGCATTAAACTATACACAATAATAATCATCAACATATTTTCATACCATATACTTTTTATACATTTTTTAATTGAGGGGCACTTCATCATAGGACTATTTTCTGTATAAAAGGTGTTTTAAAATAATGTAATTTATATGTGATAGTGGTTAAAAAATATTTTGAAAATCAGTTTTGCAAAGGCTGTAAATACTGGTCAGCGGAGGAACTTGAAATTTTTTTAGAAAAAAACAAGTACCTTTAATACATTTTTACTGACAAAATAAATATTAGAATTTGGTATTTTCATCTTGAAAAAATGCATAAAAACAATCAACTTTAAGTTAAAGATGCTTATAAATTTGACTATGTGGCACTGGTGAAAACTAATATTTGGAAAAAAGGTTTCGTGTGAAGTGTCCCCCGCTCCCCCACCCACCCCAAACAAGTCATAATTTAAACTCACTCAGACTAATGATTTGGTCACATTTTGAAGAGCATTTAATATGGGATGAGCTTCTTCCTTATGCACCTGTCTGTTTTGGAGGAACTCATATGGTATTGCTCTTTTGAAACCCATGTATTATTGTTGAGTGCAACAATGCCCTCTTCACACCTATAACTGGGGTGTTGCATGAACCATTTTAATGAATTTAAAAGACATTTGTTGTTGATCCTCTATGAATAATGGCAACATCTTTTTTTTAGTCTTAATATCTTGGAAATAACATGCCATGTGTCCAGTGCTTTCCTGTCAGTCATGAATATTGAAATGACTACATTGATTTGGTATACACAAGTGAATCAAATACATGCATTGTTTTTTTTTTTTTTTGCTTTGGCATCTTCTGGGAGAAATTAATATAACCTTTTCTGTGGCATAATTTTGTAACGGCAAGCAGGGTCAAAGTTATGCAATAATGAATAGTGCCTCCTACAAACTGTACTACAGTGTACACATATAAAGAAATGTTACTGGAGATAAGGTTACCACAATACAAAGGCACTCCTTTAAAACAATCTTTACTGAATAAATAACTTTTTTTTTTTAAAAAAAGCACAGAAACTCTAAAAGCAACACTCACTTTAAAACACCATCCCAGCAGTTAGATTGTTTTTTTTTTTTGTCTCCTTAATGCACTGAGCCTTACAATATATTTGTAGACAACACCTTAGGAGCCAGTGGCAAACAGCCAACAATCACATTTTTAAAGATACTGTATTTGTCTCCTATGGAAGTTACACGTCATTCATGTGGATGTATTCACAATATAACCTCACTTCAAGTACTGAACAGATACATTATAAAGGGTCTATTTTTACCTCTCCAAATTGCATATCTATAGATGTACTGCCTTGATTGATGTCACTTACCCCTTATTACAAAGCCAGGAAGTCTGAAATCATGATTGAACCATGTGTTTTCATTCAATGTTTTACTGCAATTCACAGGAAAACCTCTTATGAATGTGCAAAGACTGGGATACCAACCTCTGGAAACCTTTTCTGTGAATAAAGCCTGGTTTAATTAATGTGTGTTTGTACTTTTTTTTTCATTTAATACCAATTCTGATTTTGTTTTCTGCATTGTAAACTAAGTAGATTAGCTGATGCCTATGTTACAATTTTAATGATATTATGTAAGTGTTGTTCTTGTATTTATGTATAGTGTATGTATTGTAAATATATTCAGAGCTTTTCATCATACTGTAAAATTGTGATTTTTTTGCCCTGCAATGATTTTAAAGGGAGTCCATGTATGTTAAATTCTGTCTGAGGATTACCAAGTCCCCATCTCTTTTTTAGAGATTGAAAAAGAACAAGTGTTTTTTTTTTTTTTTTTTTTTTTTTTGCTTTTTTTCCAATGAAGTCTAAACATTCTGTCTGTGCTTGGCTTTTTCCCTGTATTTTTTCTCATATGAATTTGGCTGTGAATTGAAATTGAGTTTAAACATAAACATGTATGATAATCTTAATGGAGGCATGAAGGTAAATAAAGTTGAATTTTGTATGTAACAAGAGGTAGTGTGTTCAGAGATCAAACTGTATTTGATTTCCAGGTGGAAAGAGGCCTCGGGTTCTTTCAGGCCCTGGAGTTTTCACACTCCCTCTTTCCACTGCACAGGGCGCGGGTGAGTGGGGATGTCATTGGTTGCTATGTGAAGCTGAAAGGACTTAGGGAGAGTTTGAATGGTAACTTGACTATTGTTATTGTCAGATTCAAAGGGCTTGTTCTGTCACAAGCATGGTAAATGCCTTAATTCTTCCTCAAAACACATTCTCAATAAACATAATATTCCATACTACATTCTCTATATATGGCTCAAATAGGAGCACTGTGTTTCCATATTTTACCACAGCTTTACAAGCAGTAAAGATGGAAATTATTTGCCAATAGTTGCACTAAGTAATAATGCATTTTCGTTTCTTTTTCAGTTTTATGTCATAATTTATTCATTTTGTGAGTTTCCAGAACGTTTGATTAGGCATGTTGTGTTTCAAATGGCTCTCGTTTTAAGTGGTGAGAACTCTATGCACTTCCACTTTCTTCCTATAGAGGGCAGTAATTCCCTGTGGTCTTTTGCTAGCCTGAAGTTAAACAGAAAAACTGTCTCTGTCAGGTTCTTAGCCTAGCTTTGACAGTTGAGGATTTTTCTGTGTAATCCTGTTTTAGGTTACACCCCACAAGGTCATGAAGCATACCACCACTGATGTAAATGGTGTTGAGGCCATCATTATTTTGAACTATATGTCACAAAAATGTTCACCTAAACATAATAAAAGGCAACCAGCACATAAAATGT
Organism: Megalops cyprinoides; assembly: GCF_013368585.1. Lineage (NCBI taxonomy): Eukaryota > Metazoa > Chordata > Actinopteri > Elopiformes > Megalopidae > Megalops > Megalops cyprinoides. The sequence continues at coordinate 23,094,189 of NC_050593.1, forward strand.
AGAAAGACCAGTTCTACAGAGCGGGGTTGCAGGGGGTAGGAAGAGAGTCATGGACAGGCATGTGGGCAGTGTTTAGGTGAGGACATTGCACTTGTGATTTTTTTCATATCCTTGGGACACACTGGTAGAGTATCCTTACCTGAAGTAAAAATAGATGAGAGGTCAAAATAATTATTCAGTCTGAGTTGGAATATGGTTTTTGTAGTCCACCAGAGACACACAGCTGTGGTCATTGGAAATCCAACGTGTAATATTTGACAGGTATGTATTGTATAAGGCCAAAGAGGCATCTTCTCCTCTAATGAAGAAGATACGTTTGGATGTTTCACAATTATATGGGTTTTATGCAATAACCGTGACCATGTTTAAACAGCACCTAGGCTTATTTTCTTGAAAAATATCAGTACCAAATCTCACAAATTTCATTTTAACATAGAGTTTCAATTAATTGCAGTGTGAAATCAATTTGACACATTCCAGGTCTCCAGAGACCTAAGATTCTTGAGACTTCCAAGGAAATATGGACATACTAAGTAAATGGCTCTTACAGGGCTGATTTACATGTAGGAGTTTTGCTTGGCATGTCCAATCAAACATTTTTCCTGGGTTTTCTTTTCTCAAAGGTGCCTTGGTGCCTTTTTACTAATGCACAAAGGCTGCATAACCACCATTGTTTTGCAAATATGAAAAATAGCATAATATTTTAGTAAGATTTAGCAATATATAATGATTCCTATTAAAATTCCACTGTGTAGTAACTTGCAACTATCTACAACAGCTGTATACAGGAGTGGGCTGTTTATGTAGACTCATTTAGACAGTAACAGCTGTCTTTTAACTCCTACTGTATAAAGAAACATTGACCAGATTGAAAGAATTCATCACCGTTACCAAAAGATACAGTACTTCAGGTCTTCATTAGCCTCCGGTATCTGTGGGCGGAAAAGGATGAGAAACAGCAAAAGATAATAAAAAATTCCTCTGTGTGAAATAATAAAGACTGTTATTCATATCACCACTATGGCTTTATCCAAACAAAATAATTACTCTCATGACAAGACCTCTGGGTGCATTACGAGGAAAAGTATGTTGACAAGACATTCCCAAGCGAGAGAGTACTTGTTAATATTTCATTTGGCAGTAATCCCACTTCCCTCTTTCTTGGTTTGTGTTTCTTTGTAACTCTAGATAAATAAAGTGCAATAGCCTAGGCTGCAATCCAGAGTTTTTGCATAATTATGTTTTCTCTGTAAAAAACAGATTTTGAGATTTTAGGGGAATACAAACATGATTCACACGGAAGCATCAAATGAAATGACTAATCTTTAAGAAATTAGTCATGTGCATGATATGCAGGTGGCAAAATCCTTTTGAATAAATCAAAGCATGTTCAGTTGAAATTTGACGGAGACGAAATGCATCGTTTTGATGATATGGCATACACCCAGAAAAAGGGCGTCTGTAAATAAATAAATATTCTCCATGTGCCATATGCTGTACAAGTACATACCGTGCAGAAACAGAACCCTGAGTGCTGTAGTGTGATTGAGCAGACCATGACATTACTTTCACAATTTAATGCAATGCCCCTAATTGAATTGATACAACACAGAGAAAAAGCTTGTAAAAGCCTTTTTGCTTTTAAAACTGGAAATGGATTCAACAGCAGAACGGGCGCCTGCAAACTTTATACATATTTTAACAACTGACTCTAAAATGTCTCTGACTTGAATTAGCAAAAGTACATGTGCGATTATGATACAACAATACACTGCTAATTATATTTGTTAGATCAAGGCAGTCATTGATTATTTTCTGAGAGTACTTTTTATAACCACATGTGAGTCATATGTACCCTGTAATAGCCCGTATGAATCAACTGGAAGTTATGGATGACATTTTGGTCATAATATTCATTCTTTATTGGCTCTGAATAATGTCTGGGAAGAGGGAGGCTTAAATGAAGATGTCTTTTAAGGTTGCAGTATATTTTGATAAGAAGTGTTGAAAGAACCACACTGAAAATTTGTTGCACCTTTATACAGATTTGGTTAATGTCACATAGATGGTTATCCATTACAGTAATGGGGTTTAAAAACCCTGTATAGCAGTCTTGCTTTATTGAGAGCAATTCATGCAATCAAGGCCCATGTCACATGAAAGGGTAGAGCAGAGTATCTCACAAACCTTTGTATTAAAATACAGTGTAAGAAACTGTGCTCAAGTCATACAGTGCAGTGACAACTAGAATTTTTCAAAGGTTAGGGTTATGATTAAGTGCACATACATTTAAAAGCTGTCAAAGCTTGCTGCTTGTGCACCATTGCGAAACCTTGGACAAAGAGCTCTATAGGTGTATTCTGCTGTTGAACTTTACATCTAAGCCCACAGAATGGAGGAAAGGAATGAATGTCAAGGAGTTCCTCTTATTTGGTGTTCAGTGGATGTTTTAGAAGCCAAATTCACTGAAGAGTCACAGCACATATTTGAATGTTAGAGGTGCAATTTTAAAATGACGCTCCCCCCCCCCCCCCCATTCAAAACCTAGAATTAAGGGCTTAAATTTGAATACTGGCTCTGTAATGATGTTCGAACATCTGAACGTCGTGTGCGTGATCTGTGAATGTGAGACTGCTGAATGAAAGCACCAGCAGTTTCGGCCAAACATGCTGTGACATCTCCCCTGCTCGGTGAATGGATCTTTGCACCCCACTGCCATCTTCCTGGACGTAACTCCTTCCATCTGTGATGACTCACTGCACTCACTTAGCTGTTAGTTTTTCCATCAAACTCAAAACAGTGTGGGAACGAAGCTTTCCGCGCTCCACATGGAGCCGGTGTGCCTCACCCGGCCTGACACGGGGAACCGAGTAGCATTTCCTCTCAGGACCAAATAGCATATCTTTGCACAATGAAAAATATCCATAAAGATAGCACAGCAGACTCAGGAGCCTCCCCGATGGCATGTGAAAATAATGTCTTCACGGAATGATCAACAACATCTGTAATATTTCTCCAATAAGTGGGGTGGGGTCGGCATCCCACACAGTCCATTGTGTGCAGGAGAGGGGAAGCTAAATAATACCAGCTATGTTTTATGTTATTATGAACAATATCTCTGATGTATAATCAGAATGATTTTCAGCAGAGCGGAGGTTCTGGAGGAGACCTGCAGCTGCAGGAGTGGGTGAGTGTTGTGCGCTCAGATCCATGAGAGGACCACCTCAGTGGACAAACCCCCCCACTACAGCCTGGGAAATCCAGTGTAGAGAAACCATGTTAGGAGCTACAGGGAACAAAGATGGGGGAATAACACTTTATCAGGATAATACTTCTGTAATAAAGCATTTCTGTCCACCCCCACAGCATACCTTTAGTTCTTCTGAGACATGTATCTCATGCATTCGCACCTTATTAAGATTGGAGCTCAGCTCTCAACACACAGAAACCCAATAGCTACTTTTTGTGGAAGAAGCTTGTCCTTTGACTCTTTGAAATGTTTTCTTCTTCATGCTCCAGCAGATATCCTGAATGCAAAAGTTCCACCTTTAACCTGGTTGGTTTTGGTTTACACCTGCATTCGCTTAGCCACTAAACTGGCCTTTTCTCTAGAATACAGAAATTCTCCCCATTTAGCCCACTGGAGTGAAAGCTTTGAAACTTATAGGCCACATAAAATGCATTTCTTGGCATTACACTGTCATAAATTGCAAGCTCAATGACTGCAACAGCTGATGTTATCAACAATCTGACTATGAACTTTCTTAATGACAATAAGGTGGTTGTAGCGTAAATAGAAGAAGGCATCTGGCATTTTAAACCAAAAAGAAGGAAAAAAGAAAAAACACGTTTGACAGGATGTGTAAAATGCCCCAGCGATTTGTTTTGTTTCGTTCAAAAAGATGTTTGAGAATGCAAGCGGACCTTTTGTCTGTTCGCATTCACTATGAAAGGAATGTTGATGCTGAAAAAGTCATTCCTATTCAGAGCACACAATGTCTTAAGGTTGTGTTCCCACCAGTAATAATGGGCTTGTTCACCTGGTTTAGGCCCTGAGCCAGCTGTGATTACAGCTCCTCACGGAGATTCCACGCTAATAACTCAGGATTAGTCCTGATGACTCCTTACATATTATTATTATTATGTCTGCATGACAAAGTAGACTTGATTAATAAAGGAGACTTAATGTATGCTTTGCATGAAAATACAAAGTAATACCTGACTTTCCAGTTTTGTTGAAGTGTGCACTTGTGGATCTGAAGTCAAATAGCAAAATCATAATATGTGCAGCAAAACACACAAAACATATTGGTTAAATGGTGAAGGGAATTACAAATAATACAAACATACTTTCTGTAGGCAGCCCATACTGATATCAACTACAGAAACATTATTAATTGCTTGGTTGCGTCCAATCAAAATAACAATGTAATGTTTTAACAGCCTAATCTTGACTTACTTGTCATTCTCTCTGACATAATATATATTAAATTTAGATTTTTTTAATAGCACCATATCATTGTATGCCTGTGATATGCACTAACTCACAGATATTCTACATCTGTCTATGCATGATTACCATCCATACTACTATTTCCCAAACTACTATAGCATATGATTTTCAGACTGTGGTTCCTTGAGTTTACAACAGCTTCTAGTTGAGGCATTTGCATTTTACATACCTCATACCTACTTTTGGCAAGAGGTTTGGCTACCTTTGATGTCAGTCAGGTCGTTGTCTTTCATCTTTCATCTGTCAATGGGCTCCTGAATGTCAGTCAGGGTGAGCTAGTTCTGCTTAAGATACTGCTCACACACTACACCTCATTTATGGCTGACAGTTGCCTATTATGTCCTTTTAACCTTGCCAAAGGATGTGTTGTGATTGTTGCTTCACTCAGCATCAGAACCTTGCCTTTTGTGCAGGGGAAGACTCCACCTCCCTTTGGTCATGGTGTAGTGGGAGTGTGCACTATCATACTTCGGCATACCCAGGCAATTTTAAGGTATGCAGCAACTAAGGTATGCAGAATCCATGTTTTGCACGACAAGTGTCTCCACCATAGGGACTGAGAACCTAGGAGTCATTACTTTAATGGGCTTGTTTCCATCTGGTCATTTATAGTGAGAATGTGAGTGGGCATCAAGCCTTATCAGGCTATACAGACAGGTTCATATTGTTGGCCAGCCTTTTGGGGACAGATCTTAGATTTGACCTTCTCCTTCTTGCAGAATTGCAGTGATTTTTGTGTCTGCTAGTGTCTGTTCGATGCTGTAACTCGTAAGAGACTGCAGTCCAACAACCCACTCCCCATGTAAGATGTAGTCCACTGAGCCTTGTTGCATCATGCCCTAGTTGTTTCTGGAACACAAGTATAATGAAATATTCCTGTCAAATTTTATGATTTTCCATGACAGTTTACTTCTATATTTGCAATACAGTTGTTGACAGAGAGGCAGTAACCCAGACTTCCTCTTAGAATGCCAAAGAGGACACGTTGGTAGCGGTTTTGTCAAGGAAGGAAAAACCACCTCCTTCTGTAAGCCCAGACATTAAAACCACAAGGCCATGAATAGGATGTCCTGGTCTATATTGTCACTATGACTCAATATGATTAAGGTTTCTATGACAGAGACCCTTGTGTGACATGGGCCAGCATTCCCCTTACACAGAGTACAGCAGGAACAGAAATATAGGATGATTAGTTATGAGGTTGACTAAATAGCAGGTTACCTGCCATCACCCACAGTAGGGAAAGTGCACACAAACTTGACGTTTTGCAGAACCTCAATGATAGATTTTGATAAATGTAAAGCATCTTGCTTCTATTCTGGTATATTTAGTATATTCTTTTATGTACAAATTAAATACAGTACAACTCTTAAATCACATTAAACAAGAGGAAAGGAATTAACTACAGTGTGTATGTCAATATAGGCCTTGTTGTGTGCCAAAAGTGTAAGGTGTAACTGGATGCCATTAGAAGTCAAGAACATGTATGAGAATTGACTTATTGCAGCCATATTGGGCTACTAGCTTATGATCTAGGGCAACATACTGTATGTTTCACACACATTAGACAGTATGAATAATAAATGTTTAAAGTTAGATCAGGCAATGTCAGTAAGGTTATGGAGAAGTTGTGTTGTGGCCTACATTGGGTGTGGATGAGTATTATCAGGGACCTAGAGCCATGACCAGCAATTTGTACATAACTGTCTGAAATATGACATGCCAAAATTGGAAATTAGGATAATATGAACAAGCTGGATACTGTGAATATGATATTTTGTAAACTAATTTGAAATACCTGGGGTAAATGTACCTGTGAGACTGAAAATTATGCAAGATAAATGATATAAAAGGGTTACAAATTTCATTGTGGCACACATGCACAGCATAAAAGGTAACTAACTGACTGTTTCCTTGTTTGTTACGTAGGTAATGTAACATATGGGGGATCTAGAAAGTATACACCCTCTCAAAATTTCTTGTTCTTACTGCCTTGAGGCATGAAATGAAAACCCATTAAATGAGATTTTGTTCCACTTTTATTTAGATATGGTAACCCACAACATCAAAGTAAAAACAAGCGATAACACATTTCTGAATATTAATTTAATATAGAAAAACTAAAACACCAAGTTTACACACCCTTTATAATGGGAGTTGTAACTGTCATCAGGTCCAACCATATACCATTCAAATGTGTTCACCCAGAGCTAATAGATTTCACCTGTGACCAAATGAAGTGATTCTGATAGGTTCAGGACAAAATCAGCTGCTCTTGTAGGTTTTCAACAACAGGGCGTCAAGGAGCTTCCAAAACATCTCTGCAAAATCTAGCTGTGAGAAGTTGGCAGAAACTTGTCGAAACAGACTCAGTGCAGTTATCAAATCAAAAGGTGCTTCCACCAAGTATTAATTTAAGAGTGCGCATTTTAAACTGAGCCACTTGATTTTCACTTAGATATTATTGGTTACAATATGCAGATAAAGCTAAAAATGTCTGACTTCACTTGTCTTGATTTCAGCCTTTAAGACACCAAAAGCAAGACATTTTGAAAGGGTGTGTAGACTTTCTAGATTCACTGTATATCTCATGTAGGGTTGGGGTTAATGCAAGAATGGTGCTTTATTAGCTGAACATTAGCAACACATGTCTGCCTCCTTGCTCCACTCTCACAGACCACCCTCTGCATTCTATGGTTAAATGCTGTCTACACTACCGGTCGCTAATTAGCTACACGTAACCACCCAAATAAAACACACACCACTATAAAGTTACTTACTAGGGCACTGGATAACCATGAGCCACCATAACATCTTAAATGTGCCTTGGCATAGATTATGCAAGTGTCTGGAACTGTATTGGAGGGATGCGACACCATTCTTCCACGTATAAGTGTTCAATTCGGTAGAGATCTGGTGCTTGAGGCAGCTACACCATGTGGTTTACATTGTTTTCATGCTCAGCAAACCATTCAGTGGCCACTTGCGCCCTGTGTATGGGGGCATTGCCATCCTGGAAGACACTAGTCCCATTAGGATAGAAATGTTTCACCACTGGATGAAGGTGATCATTCATAATGGCTTTATATTCATTGGCTTTACCCTCTAAGGGGTTACGTGGACCTAAACAATGCCAGGAGAACGTCACTTGAACCCTTCACCATGGAAAACAATCACACGGGCATTTAGGTTTATTTTGGCATGCAATTACTCAAGTGTTTCCTTAATTTTGGCAGTTACCTGAATCTGGTTATATATTTAATATGAATAGCTACATTATTAAGAGGCCTATTGTATTACTCATAGATTATTACTAACTCTTTGTATGTGTGTGTGTGCGTGTGTGTGTGTGACCAGTTATGGCTTTTGGAAGCCATGTCTCTATGGGCATAGTTTGTCTCATACAATGTGCAGATTTTGTAAAAGTAAATTGACGTAGCCATCAGTCTAACTGCTTTCACGCCCATATGTCTTTGATTACTCTGCTCAATCAGACACATATTACATTTTTGGCTATCATTAGCTTCTTCACAAACTAGCCTGTGTGTTGTTATTATCATCCAGGCAGCTAGTTAATTCTACTCCTGGCTAGCTGTAACACTTCCATGACAAGGTCACACTGGCCATAATGTAATTATGCATAGCAACAGTAGATTCTCTTCTGAAGGATAGCTAGCAAGAACACTCAATGAAAATAAGAATTATAGCTAAATCTGGCACTCTTTCATATACTCATTCATGTAAAAATGTTGGTTAGTGTTCATTGCACCTGTCAAATAAAAGTAAAACAATAATGTAAACATAACTGTGTTTACCACACATGTTTTCACTAGATAGCTAATTTGTTCATCACACATAGCTTCATTGTTTTTGAATTTTCCAGCTGAAGAAACTTCAGGAACAGCTGGCCACCCTTTACCCAATGTAGCGAATGTGTGGTTACACTTGGCAGATACAGGCAAATTTATGGAATGGGTAACCAAGGAAGTAGCTTGGCACAATTTCAAGTAAATAGTGCAATCTCCTACAAGTGGAAATATTTTTTAAGTAAATATTGAACATATACAGCACAAGACAGACATTGCTCGCTTTTTAAATGAGAGACATTTAAAAAGAAAAAAGGGGAACATTTAGATTTTCAATTTATTTTCATAAAAGTGCTTTCTGGATACCTACTGGTTAGCTATCTACATGAAAATAAAAATGGCAATATACAGGAAATATAATTATTGTTTATCTAATTACAGACTAAACAATGTAGAAAGATATTAAAATCTTTCCTATTTGTCTTCTAGTCTTACAAAGTCTGGCTGCAAGTAAGCAACTAGATGCTATTTTTTAGCTAGCTAGCTAGCTAGCTAGCAGTTGGTTACTATCATCATATAAGTGGAATTGACAACTGAATTCTTCCCAGAGTTAACTGTGCCTCAAGATAAAGTGACCAACCACATTTGTCATGTGTGGAGCTGTGTTTACTGAGACCATCGACATGCTGTTCAACATGGCTGATGGGGCTGGACACAAGCCATTACACAGCAATGAAATACTGACATCGACTCCAGTTTCCCAGCTGTCAGGCATTTCAAGCCTTGTTTTGGTTTGACAGGCTAATGTCTGCGAACAGATGTCACCAAAACAGGTCAATAGCTAATAGTGACCTTTACCAAAGGTGAAAATGAGGAATTGAAAACACAGCATGTCACACACACACACACACACACACACACACACACACACACACACACATCACATCCTACACCAGGAGGTATGGGGCAAATATGTTAATGTTTGGGCCAAAAATGTTTTGTTTTTTCTTTGTTTAAAATTTGTTTTTGGTTTGTGAAATTCACGTGATAGAAGGCTTGCAATATTTCTGGATTTCAGCTCTCCTTCATGACCGTTGTTGAACAAAAGTACCCTTTCACCCTTAACTAACTGACTTTGGCATGTAATATCTAAATGGCTGCCATAAATCTGCTTCTCGAATGGACTGAAAAATTAAATCATTGTTTACCAAAGGGGCAGGTTGATTACCTCAGGCATAATGCGGCAGAGACTGGGTAAATACTTGTGGAGAATGTTCATGTGTGGGTTGGCCTTGTTCAGGATGACAGAAGATGATAAAAAAGCTTTTGCACAACAGTTCTCATTTCCCTCATAACTAGAAAAGTAAAATGTGGCAGGCAGCAATAAAAGAAAACTATATGTTGAAAGGTCCCCTTGAATGGTGGCTTGGTATTTAAGGAAACATTAACTGATACCACAGTAACTTATTAGCTTTCTACTTTGTTGATTTTCAATGAATTCAGAGTGTATGCAATATCTGTGGATATGAATGGAGACGGGATATGTAACTAATGACAAGTATGTAACAAAACAAAACAAATATGTTTTTTTTTCTGCTGTGACACTATTCACTGGAAGGGCTTTCTCACACTTTTAGAAGCATGAATTGTAAATACAGAGTTGTAGACTTGACTGCAGCATGAAAATAAAGTAGTTTCACTGGGCCATGCCCATCAGATAAAGAAACAGAAATAGTTTAATACTTACTCCAGGATTGTGAAGGGCTCTACATTTATGGTATTCATTTATAGAGTGCTACAGTCATACACACCAGCTCTGGTTAATTGAGTTTCAGAGTATAATTGGACATACAAAGCATTTACAAATAACTTTTGTTGCCTATACTTGTGACTGGGTCCATTGTCAGGTATATATTGACTCAGAAACCATATTAAGGATATACAGGTAAACAAATAATTGTGCTGCAACCAAAAAACAAAAATTCTTCAGCTAGCAATGCTGATTGCCATTTGTTTATGCTAGTTAGCTAGCTAGTTCAGGTGAGTCTAATGAGAGGTGAGAGCCTCATATGAATCTTATTATTTTACATCTCTCAAGCACCAGACAAATTTCATATTACAATTGACGCTAACTGGATCTAAGATTTTATAGTACACCTTGTGCCATAGTAACTAATGTTGTAGTCATAGGACGTTTTCCAGTGTGTATCATTCACCATGCAGCATGTAGTTTTCACATACAGTTGCTACATTTTACAGGGCTTGATTCCGGTACGGGTATATGTATGTTGCCACTGACTCACTTTACATATTTAACACATTAGTGGCCTCTTGAAAGTGCTCAGTAATTTTATAGAGGCATGTAGGAAACTGTCATTGGCAATGTGTCACTGCAATAATCGGAAAAGGTGTGGCAATATGAAAAAAAAAATCAACCATATTGGTTAGGTATACAAATCAGTAGTGATTTAAAGGTTGTGGATCCCATGCCTTCATTTATTTTGACTGCCAAAAGAAAAATCCCCATACACATATTGAGACCCACTCCTACTCTCTCACCTGCTTTGTTAGAGTTTGGGTGGTCTGAAAGCTGAGAAATAGCACTAAAACAGCATGTTCAAGGCTTAGTGCCAGATTCCAGATGTAATAGTTATGACAGATTTAAAACATATGCAGTAGCTCTGTTTGTGAAATTATTATTTTATCCTCTTTTAAAAGACAGATTCCCTGATTTACTAGGGTGTAAAGTCATAATTTACTTTAGCAGATCTTATGTATATGCATGGAATGCCTTATTGAACACTGTGTAAGAACACATAACTATGTTCTGAATCATTCACTACCATGTTGTAGAGAATTGTGCCTGATGTACAGCAGAGCATTCTACCAGTGTACCATTGAACCATTCTCTCTCTGAATACGTTTGTAGTAATACATTTGTAGTTAAACGTCACCACCAATGTCTGGCACCAGGAATTTCAAGCACAACTTTGGCATATTATTGCCACTGTTAGAAATAATAATATGAGAATCATTATGAGTTGCTCTCCTTATTTAATTATACAGTTTGGATCCATATTCTTACTATATCAAAGTAAAAAAAAACACACCCATTGTAAAGTACTCATTTTCCATAGTGACTGCATGCAATGTCATATTGGAACACTTAAATCACCATGAGTCACCACTTTCCTTGATTCATTTTTATGAGTTTTATTGAGGAAGAAAAATAGAAGAATAGGAGTGCTAGACATAGGCCAAGTCAGAACAGTCTAGTTTGTACCACACTTGTTTATGCATATAGATTTTTAGCGCACATATGTTACTCTTTTGTGTGACTGGAACAAGGGAGCTGACCGCCCCCTCCTTCTCCCCGTACCCAGGAGGAAAGGTCCCTGTGCTTTAGAGCAGGCTTGATCACACTGAGAGAGGCTCTGATGTAAGGAGAGAGCAAAGGCCTGTAGGAGGAAATCTCAGGGGGAAATCTGAGATTTCTGTTTCGCTGGATCCACAGAGACACTCAGATTGTTTGGTTTGCATTTGACATCTGAAGCGCATTATGTGCAGGTCTGAGGTTACTGCTCTGAATCAACCAAGAACATGTGCAAAGATGAAAAATCCCCCGTTTGAATCATAAAAGTGTTTATTTTCCTTTTGCATGTTTCCGGATCTGATACAAGAACACCATTGTTTCTTTCTTTTTTTTTTTTTAACAATGTAGCCCGAAAGGAAGCTAAAATAAATCTACATAGAAATCCCCATTTGCAATGTAAATAATTAGTGTCATTTTTAAAATGTGTGGATGTAATGTAATCCACCTGCAGGCCCCAAATCTTTTCTCCATCTTCAAGGACTTCATACTGTCCCACAATTCAGCTTTTTCCAGTTGATCTGTACACTGCACAAACTTTCCTTGTCTGTGACTTTATCTGACTCCGTTGTTATTCAGGATGTACAGAGAAATTTCAGCTTAGGTGTTTCAGAACTGTTCCTGACCATTCTGATTTAAGTCTTATTGACCCCCAGACGTTTTAACCAACCCATTTGTATTATTGTGCAAATTTTGCAATCACATGTTGAATATGGGAAAAGATATTTAAGATTCACCAAAAGAAATGATAAAAAAATTGTGAAATACTGGAAAGAAAAATTCACACCACAAAAATAAACAAAAAACCTCTCATCACATCACATGATGCCACTTATGTTATACTCGCATGCGTTTGGCTAGATAACAAAGATCCTCTGTTCCACTAAGCAAATGTGCAATGTCATACAATGACAAATGCATTCCTATACAGTTTTTAGAAGTCACCACTAAAATCGTGTGACCTGCTTAAAAATTGTGCTATATTTATTCGTAACACATTCAACAGACATGCCCTTTACCACAGGCAGGAGTAGAGCAGAGTCAAAAATGCCTACTTCCAATCCAAAGATAGGCCTCATCAGAAGAGTGCATATAAAAATTAGGTTGATACTTTTTCTGTTTGCTAGAATTATTAAATACTTTTAATTTTTAAACTGATATTAGTGATATTTGTATCAACTGTCTTCACACAACCGAACACTTCACTTTTTAGTGAACTGAGTATCACATTCAGAAAATAAAGAATACTTTCTTCTAGTGAACCAAACTAGCACTGCATTTAAAAACTCAAATATGGTGTTTGCTCAAGTAATCTGAAGAATGAAATACATTGGCATTGATCATTTTATCTTCAATGTTTCCTTTTATTGTTTGTTGTGTGCCAATAAAAATCAAGCACTGTGTTACCTCAGATCTGGAAGCCTTTCAACCACCTGCTATTATATGTATTCATTAATCACCCGGCACTTGATAACACAGGTAGTTTGCTCTCAAGTGGCCAGCTCCAAGCACAAACATGAACTCATTGTTTCATCACTCTGACAACATTAGCAGCTCTGTGGTAGCATATCTTGTAGGCATAATTGAAAGAAACAGACATCAAAAGTTTTTGCTGTTTAAAAACCCTTGATACAAGATGATGCGAAACCATGCACACACATGCAAATTATATATGCACAGAGACATTTCTAAGAATTTCAGACTGGATATGATTGTTAAATACCAGAAATATCAATACTTAAATGGTAGAATGAAACAAAAGTACATAATGTTTTGTGTCTGAATATGTTTTCTTCACACATGTGCGCGCACATACACACACACAAAGTTCAGGCTGCATGTTTGTTTTGCATTGCCACATTATGACTAACCACCATGTAATGTGTAGCTGCTAAGAGAACCTGTGTACATTAGCTAACATATCTACAATCAAAGTGAACAACATACATCTGCAAAGCTGATCTAAATGCATTTAATGGCAGTTGAAAAATCAGATTTGCTTTTGTAATTTGGACTGACAAAGCTGTTAGGACTTTTAAAGAAGACTGCATCTTAGAGATTAGTCTTTACGGATTTATAATGCAGAAGAGGTTCACTGTAATGGAAGAAGGATCTCACAGCATTATGCTGTGGCAATTCCATGACGTAAAATCACACTATAAAGAAGCACAGGTTGGTTGTTATCGACCTCTTTTTAAGTCTGTAACTCACCAGAAGTGAAAATATTTGGGGAAAAGTTTGAGAGTAAACCAATGTGTTGAATATGAGATTTGTTAAAGGTACAAGTCTATCATGTAGAGTTCCCTGAATAGGTATTTTTTTAGCCAGATATAATACAGAATTATTAGAACACCATGGGTTTTTGGCTCCAGTCTCTCCATTATAAGTTCTTCTCTTAACCATGGCTAATATTTTCTGTTTTAATAATCTGAAAATTATTGATGAGGGTGCATATTTCTGACATTTCATTAGCATGTCCACTCTCCAACATGAAGGTTGTAAAGTTGTGATAAGTGTTTATCGAATAAGGAAAAGACACAGAGGCTTTGTATGTACAAGTAACATTGAAAAGTAATGACTGCATTTTATTAGGCTTTTTTATTCAGTTCCTAACAGCAATGGATGTTTGGGACAACCATTTTAGCGGACCTCATCATACAGTTTACACAAACATTTCAAAAATCATATAAAAACAGAATAATTCAGAACAACAAAAAGTCACACAACGTGGAAGCAGGACAGGCTGCAGGCCTGTCCTTTTGTTTTAATGATTAGAGGAGAGCAACCAACACTTTGGAAAAACAATATTTACATTTGGATGCCAAGTATTTACATTAAGGCATTTTAGTTACACAAAAAACAATCAATCTTACTCGTCTGATTTCGTTTCACTAAGGTACACAATAAATAATAAAGAAAAAAAGTACAATTTTTACGGTAAAGAACCAAATGGTTTTAAAGAGCTAAGAATAGGCAGCAATCCAATCCCATTTAATAGCATACCACGAGGAAACCCCATGAGAAATTTCTCCAAGCTCTGTCTTCCAAAGTACCTTTTAGCATTTTAGTCGCATTTCACAAAACCTCAGAAGGCACTTAGGATGAAATGTGTGTTCGCAATGCATATTACAGACAATGTAAATGTGGTTTTCTACATTCATTTGGCTTCATACATCAGAAATAAAAAAAACATAAGTAGCATGCATATGTGTAAAAAGAGGTCTGTACAAATGATACATCCGTTTGAAGTTGTCTGATCCCACTTTTCCACAATCCCTTTCTGTATCCCTCTATGATCTTAAATAATTCATTGTTATTAAAGTTCAGTAGCAATAGATTATTTTCTCCTCGTGAGGATATAAATACTTTTACATTTTACATCCAGTTTGAAATAAAAGCTTTCCTTTGCTGCTGAGAAAATCTCTAAATCCAGTTCCTATTGTGATTCTTCCAGTGCTATAAAATGATCAAATTACATTTTCCAGTTAACTCGTTACAGGAAAATGGCGTCAAATGTACAGTAACTATGCAGAACTTTGTTCTAACTGGTAAATTCAAATTATTGAGGCAAACAGTGACACCCATTGTGAGAAGTGCTTGCTGCTTCACCAAGTTTGAATTACAAGTTTCTCTATGTCTCATTTTAGTAGTGTTAAAAACCACTGTTAAAAGCTTACTTGCAAATCTGGAAATAGTGTTGGAAATAGTAGTTGGTTTATGAGAGTTTTTTTTTATTACAGGCAGAAGTATGTAGTGTTTCTGAAGCTACAAGACTTTGGTAAACATGGCTATGTAGTTCTACCCAAAATGTCAGTATTACTATATTATCATGTGAATACAATTGATTACCATGTTATTCTTGATGATGAAAATGTTAAATTGAAGAAAAAAGTTCAAGTAAATTCCAAGCTTTGATCTTTGGTTTGCAATACCTTCCAGCCAACAGGAGTCACCTTTTCTACAGAACAGCCTTTGGGAGTTTAGGAAATGCTCTCATTGTAATGAACTGGTGCTTTGGTCAAAAATCAAAAAAATAAATTACATTTTGAATATCTAAATATATTCTCCTGTCAAGAAGACATGTGAGTCCAACTATGTGGCTATACACCGAAACATGATATCGAGATAGCTGACAGTTATTTGAAAAGCACTCGTGTGCTAATGGTTTTAAACAAACCAATCCATCAAAAAAAAACAACATTTTCCAATTACTAATACAGTGAAAACAAAATAATTGCACCATGTCTGCACTAAACCACTATAAATATAAAAAATTCCAGTTCCCTACAGATGATTAAAAAAATAAAAATCAAACGCGTAGTGGCAAAAGCGCAGAGGGTGAGGGGGGGGGGGGGGGTGGTGGTGTGGGCAGTGGTCTGGTCTAGTTCTGGTGCCTCTTCATGTGGAGGGCCAGGTGGTCAGAACGTGAGAAACTGCGGCTGCACACCGCGCACTGGAAGGGCTTGGCCCCGGTGTGCTTCCTGAAGTGGCGGGTCAGCTCGTCCGAGCGGGCGAAGCGCCAGTCGCACCCCTCCCATGTGCACTTGTATGGCTTCTCCCCTGAAATGCAAAAGACAGCCCTGCAAACGTGAGACCGCGGCCCGTTGAGGAGGTTACTGCAATCGCTGCATTTACACCGCATTACAGAAGTGCAAGTTACGCGTGTTGCCCACGGATAAGGAAATAAACAGTATGAACATGGTCGAAAGATCAGTTTATGAGGTTTGGAAAACCTCGTCTCATTTATTGTCACAGGTGGAGTGGTGTAAAGATCTGCTGAGTGAAATAAAAATAGAACCCTGTTTTCACAATTTGAATACTTTGGTCTGCATGTAGGATTTTGTTGAGGTTCTGAGTACAAACTGTCGAAATGTGTCAAAAGCGTATTTCAACGCCCTTGTTTGAACTTGTAATTATTTAAAGCATGGAATTTTCTGTGCAGTAACTGTTAC
The DNA here is from genome assembly GCF_013368585.1 of Megalops cyprinoides. Classification (NCBI taxonomy): domain Eukaryota; kingdom Metazoa; phylum Chordata; class Actinopteri; order Elopiformes; family Megalopidae; genus Megalops; species Megalops cyprinoides. The sequence continues at coordinate 23,110,830 of NC_050593.1, forward strand.
GTGTTAAATTGCAAACCCTTGGCAGGCTCGGAGATTTATCCCCTCTAAATGGTCGTATCTATGGTTTCACAATAAACACTCATTCTCATACCTCCTTCACATATTTAGTGTGTACTCTTGTTAAAAACAATGCCACCCCTTTGAGCAAGTACTCTGACAGCGACACATGTTGATGCTGGGTATTAAAGACATTAATGTGAGTAGAGGCCAGGGAGTGGTTTGATAGGACAGCAGAGTGTGAGTTTCCCAAGGTACAAATGAAAACAATTTAAAGCCTGCTCTATATGGAGAAACAAAACTACGAAATCTCGTTTGGAGGCAAGCCCAATCGTGCCATACCCACACAAAATACACTGTTATTTCATTCCCACAATGCATTAGGTAATGAGCAATCACAGGCCTGTCTTAAAAATAGAAACCAAATATTATGCTGTTGACAGATGAATACACCGCAGAGTGTACGCCTCATCAACAGTTTCGTGACAACACTGGATGAGTAAATGATTGTTCAGTAACCTTCTGCAGATGAACAGACTTAAAGATTCCACAAAAATACCACAAACACAAAACAGTCCTCAAATGAATGAAAAGCTTCCTGCATTAAAATGATAAGACTGCTAATGGACACATTAACCACAGTTTATCTTGAACAGAGCTTTTCATGTAAGATTACAAACATTAACCTGACAAATACAAATTGCCTTGCACCCCACAGCTCTCTTCAGTCTTGCATGTACGTATGCACTTTCAAAACTGTTGACGATTATCTACATTTTGGTACTGTTGGCATTAATTTTCAGTTGGGAATAGCAGCAATCTGGGAGTTGTTGCACGTTGCAGCATGCAGAGCTGGATAAATTAAGCCCATTAGAAGCCATCTTTTTTCAACAAGCCAGTTATTCTCCATGACTAGACCTCTGGCGTCTTAAGGACAAAAAAGGAGAGCCCCTAAGCTCGCTCTGGGGCAGAACGCAGGTAAATGTGGAACAACAAATGCATTAACATGTTTGGACTACCAATGGCAGACAAACTTTGCCAGGAGCACTTTTCAATGCAGAAGACAGACGGGATCGTCTTTATCACAGGTGATTATCAGGCTATTGTAAAGACCTTTTCAGCTTAGCAAAAGCCCCCCTCTTCAAATATTTCAGATAATGGCTGTTGATAGAAAGGCAGCGGGACCTCCCAGTGTGCTTGTAATGAATTAGGCAGAATGAGGCATATAGGGTATGGTCTAATACTGCCAAAAGAGAGCCAGAGAGAGAGAGAGAGAGAGTGACAGCAAGAGTGGAAAAGACAGAAAGAGATAGCAAGTGGGAGAGAAAAAGAGAGGGAGAGAGAGAGAGATAGAACAAGGGAGCAAAAGACAGAAAGAGATAGCAAGTAGGGGAGAGAGAGAGAGAGAGAGAGAGAGAGAGAGAGAGAGAGAGAGAGAGAGAGAGAGACTGAGACTTTTCAAAATGCATATCCAGTTTTGTGATGTTCCATTCAAAATTCAAGGGCCAAACAAACATTTTAGCTAAAATCTGTTGCATACAGAAATTCCACTAATATTTGCAAAATATTGATAAGTTCACTCAGAAAAAAAGATTTATACAAGGCATAAATGTAGTAATCACAGGTCTGGGCCCACCTAACGTGGCTTACTGCACAATTCATGCATGTTGCAAAACTGGCTTTTTACTGGAGCAACTCAGATTGAGAAGTGCTACGCTCAGTGGAGCAATAGCAATATCCTTCCTGCCATTCAGTTAAATTGATGTCAAATTAGGCATTTTTTTCCAGATGAACAACCATTTGAGAGGTCAACACAGTTATTCCACTTAGTACCCTGGTATTTCTGTCTGCTCAGACAGACTGCTTTAATTAGAGCAAAACTATTGAGGGCACATTGTGAATTATGGTAGCAGCTTGGCTTCATGACATTGTTCATCAGAATTAAAACTGATACATAAAAATTATTTTCATTAATTTATACAATAGTCATAGAAGACAAATATAACAGCTAAACAAACATGCACATAACTGAAATTGTTTGTATATATAAGGACTATATATAACTATAAGGATTATATATAAATACAAATATATGAAGATTAAATTACTGTTTCTAATTAGATAAAGTTACATGTATGAAAAAATACCTCAGAAAATTCAAAAAGCAGAAAAAAATCATTCTCACAAAATGTATTGTCACAATGTCACAGGAAAATATGAGGAATGTGCTGAAAAGGAGAGATACCGTATGCTGTGTGTCACTTTCCACCTGTTTTTTCTATGGAATCTTATATTGGGAGGCTGTGCGGGATAGTTTTCAGGCTGTGTGCAGAATGAATGCTTGTGCATGCCAAAAGCACACATCTGCCTAGCAACATGACATGGAGGAACCAAAATAAGGCTGGCCTTCTTTAACAGGCCTTTAAAAAACTTTGATAATTAAAATGCTTACCCGTGTGAGTCCTTAAGTGGGCTTTCAAATGCGAGGACTTAGTGTAGACTTTCTTGCATCCTAATTTTGAAGATGAAAAAAGTCAGTCAACGCATGTTATTAAATACAAAAAAACTCTAATCGCTTGTGCATTTCAACTTTGGATTGTTTCATCACAACAGTTGCAAACCAGAATAAAAGGCATCCTATTTCCATCTGAAACTGAAAGCACTTTGACATTATTGATGCAATCATATCCCATTGAGCACCATTTTCATGCTTTTAAATGCGGGGCGCATTATTGCAGCCTTTAAACTACTCTGTGTAAATGGACTATTAATGTCCGAGCCCTATCTTTTTTTATTTGCTTAATCTTTTTGACGCAACGGGATTCGATAGTAATTTCAAAGCTATTTCCTCTCATTTATTTAGAGCTAGTAAAAGGCTTTGGTTACCCCTAAATAATTCAGCACCAAACATGTTCGGGCAGACCAAGGCAAAATGGCACGCTCACTCAATTGAATGTAGTGACAAGTTAAAACCCTTCCTGTAACAACAATGCAAACCTCTGCCTCCATGTAAACACAAGCGAGAGAAAATGAGCTTTTTACCTGGAAAGTCACAGTGGTGTATCCTCCTTTTCTCCAGGTCAGGGTTAGTCCTCCGATTATACCTGACTGGCATGGATGGAGGTGGCGCTGGCATAGCTGCTGGAAGGCTGGGGTTGTGAACAGCCAGTTTAGAGGCAATGCTTGCGGCATAGGAGGGAGGAGGTGACAAGTTCTGCAAGAGCTCTTTTTGCCTGTCCGGGCTCCCCGGCTCAGAGTTGGGTGGCGAGGGTGGGAGATAGGCAGGTTTCTGCTGCTGCTGTTGGACAAACTGGGCTGGCAGGGAATAGCTGCCATTGTGCATGTTGCAGAAGGGTTTGACAACAGTCTGTTGGGGGGCTAAGTGCAGATCGTTGAACGTGGAAATGGAAGTAGACATAGGGATACCGCTGTGAGTGTCTGCAATGGCCTGGGTTCCAGACAGCGGCACGTCCAGCTCAGAGTTGAGGAGGTGAAACAAGGGGCCGTCTTGGGTGATGTCGAGGGAGGGCATCTCTTGCTTGATGAAAATACTGTTGACGTCCGTCCCAGAGGACGAGCTGAAGATGCTGGTGAACTCTGGGAGTGTGGGTGCAGCGCTGCTGTTGGGACAACTGGGGTTCATGAAGGGCTGGATGGGCTCGGTCTTAATGTGGGTCACCGATGACCTCTGTGGTCTGCACAAACCAGTCCGCAGGTATGTGATGTCAGGCAGGAAGACGTTCATGTTAATGCTATAGGGGGAGCCATGATCTTCACCAAAGAACTGGTCTACCACAGATGCACTGTCCCTGCGTGCCTTCTTGACTTCTGGTATAATCAAGGGTTGGGGTGTAAGGTACTTGTCCATCTCTGATCTAGCCTGAGAGAAAACAGAATGTGATGTTAGCCAAAGTGGTTGGCATGCACCTTGTAACAAATGTCCAGTCCTTTTGAAAACAAATTTCAAGTCAATATGTGCTGCATACAACAAAACAAATAAGCATAGGGTCAAATAATTTTAACATTAACAAATTACCACTGAATTTCTATAAACTGTATGCTTGCATTGGCGGCCTTACAGAATTGTGTGGGTTCAAATGAAATTAAGTAAGACCTGTCATACAGGCCTATATATTTCGAGAAAAGTGTACCTGACAGACCAGTCTGAAGTTATTTACACACAAATATTAATACATGTGCAATCATGTCCAGACAGCTTGTTGCATTAATCTTGCAGCATGTTTTCATGAATATTCAATTCTTCAAGATGGGACAACAGGCAGTCAAATTGAATGCAATTTATTCAAAGCGTGTTATTACCCAAGGGCACACAAACAAAACAACAAAGTAAGGAGTACTTTGCCAAATCCATCATTCACATTTCAAAAACCGTCAATCTTTATCGACATATTCAAATAAGAATGTGCTATTCAAATACGAAGCAGATTATTTTAAGACATCAACATTCAGCAAAAACATGCTCTAAACGGCCATGTTGGCATCCTTGTTTTAATGCTGGAGAATTCGTGACATCTTACAACGCATTTCATTCCGCTCGAAAAAATTGCCTTGAATAGCGTGAGCACTAGCAACCGATTGAGATTACTGTCGCACGTTCTGTTACCATCAAATATTTAATTCGAAACGTTCTCGGTCTGAGTGTGCCCGGAGTTTAATGTCAAGCGATAAAACTGTAACACTAGACTCGACATTTTGATGCCTTAACTGTAATCATTCTGTAACCGCGCTGAAGCGCGTGTGGGCGGAGGACGGCCCGATATGTTACTAGCGAGCTTGAACAGTCATCAGCAAAACATTTATCAAGTACTCTTCACTGGGCAAATGCTACATTCCCCCTTCTCCTGTAAAAACTGCTCTCATTCCGAATCCTAAAACAGAACTTGCTGACAAATGGAAAATATGGCCAGATTCACTCGTCTTTTTTCCAAATGACTGCTATCCTCCTTTTCTCAGGCCGCCCGCATGCATGAGATTATATAAAATGCGACGATAAGAACAAAGGGATTATTTCATGCGACAGGTAATCGATGGACAGAACGCAAGGCAGAGAAGCCCTGTTCGACGAAGCTGGCGGCCGGGGGGCTCGAAGTACCCTGCGTAAGCTATGGGAATCCATTTCTGAATTTAGATCTTCCAGCTGTTCGCTGGACATGTATCTCTTTCACAAGTTTTCTGATTAAGGTCGGCGTTGCTGGGAAGTTTCAGATCGGTCCAGAAGTAATGTGCGTGGGCGAGGGGGAGTCAGTTGTTGACGGAATGGTAGTCAAGTGACCAACTGCGAGCAGCGAGTGCCAGCCAGACACCCGAGTTTCAACCAGCCATCCACCCACCCATCCAGCCCGTCTCCCACCATCAGTAGCAGTTCAGATACCACACACTTCCATGTCCGATTCCTTTATTTTTTCATACCAAATCAATGTAAACGATTCAAAAATGATTTCAAAAGCTCAAACATGAGCGCACTGCGCATAGCCATGCCGTACATGCCACACATTGGAACGAATATGTATTCATGACACGATGGTATTTTCCTATGTAAAAATGGATTAAAAGCCAAGTTGCACTGAAATATAATGCAATGTTATATATCGCATACTTTACCTGGGTGTAGTCGTTTGATACAGTCCGTCCACTAAGTGTGTTCTTCGTATCCACGGTGAACAGCGCCGAGTCCTCTCCTTGGAAACCTCCAGTCACCGCAGGTTTGAGATGTGAGTAAAACGGCTCCTCTTCTCCCGGAGCTAGCCCAGTACTCATCGTTAACATGGTGGCCATACACGCCGAGTTTAAAAGTGCAATATGTCCCAAGGTTTATTTTTCTTGATAAAGCTGTATGTTAATCTGAGGTTGCGTCGGAATAATGCGAGAAATTAGAGAACTCCAGGCGGTTGATAGACGTGTCCGCTCTTTAGTCGGGTTTAACTTTCTTGATATATTACGCATCGGCCAGTTTTCTATGCTTCAAGAAGGGGCGGGGCCTAGCATACTGGATTGACAAAACGATACGCCTATATCCACAAACCTTTGAACAGTTTATATTCCCAGTGAGTTCAAAACAAAGATTAAAGGCGTCACAGTAATATCAGATTCTTGTGCTGACTCTCGATGAGAAGAGCTGAACAAAAATATTGATAATCAGTCACAGTAGTACATTTACACGAGCAGTTTTAAATTATATGTGTTTTTGCTTACTCATTCATTCTCCTTCCACACATAATTCAGTTTTAGACATATTTCATGTAAAGGTCCTTATCGCAAATATAGCATGTTCTCCCAACAATTTGAGGTCGTTATTTTAGTACTTAACGCCAACTATATGTAACCGAAGACATGCTTTTGAGTGCCGCGCTGACATTATGCTGCCTTAAACATCCTTAATGGGGTAGCTACAGAGAGCCACTATCTTTTGATCAACACTGTTTTCCACCTTGGAGTCACAAAACGTCAAGTGAGTGTTTACTCGAAGCACCTCACACGAGAAACTAGATGCACACAATTAATAAAGGAATGCAACACTATTTTGAGTGTAACGTATTTTGCATTGGAACCATTTCCAAACGTATTTATTGTTGTGGCCATCCTGACACAAAACCAGATTGACCTGTCCATACTAACGGCCGAGGAGAACTCGGCATCCAAATGGCAGCTCTCTAAATAACACAACTGCCTACCGCTAGGTTGTCAACAAAGTTATAAGAGGCAAAATCAAGAGGGCGGGAGATATGGCAGCAACACGCATTTTATTATCCAATAACATTCCCATGAATTTTATTTTTCAATAAACCTGAAACAAGTTTTTCTTGAATAGTTTTTATGCGGTCTACTTTGACCACACAAACTGCCAATTAAAGTACAAAATGCAAAAGATACATTGTATATAATGGCGTTGTATATACTGCGATTACAATTACAAAAGAAATCCATTTCAGTGCAGAAACAATTTTACACTTCACAAAATCATTACAAAAATGTTTAATAAATTATCGTCCATTTGTCATTTGGTCTGATGCTTAAATTTCTTATACCATTCAGGAACTTCTTTATTTGTCTGAAAAAGAGAGGGGGTGGGGGTGGGCAATGAAAAGACAATTAAATTAGAGGGATTCCCTCACATATTTCACAGATATTTTCCAGCTACCCCAACAAAATGTTTGATTCCATACATATCAAACCGCTTAACGTAATTTTTAACAACTGTCGTTCCTACTCCTATTACTGTTGACATCCAGCTACTGCAGAAAACATTTGGATCTCAATGCCTGGTCAACACTTGTCCACAGTTTCAGCTATCAAAAGTGGAACACTACAACTCCCTATCTTTATATCTAATTTTATTATATAATGCATACCTTTGGACCAGTTTTTTATTTAATAGTTTTTAAAAATAAACCAAAAATTCACTGTAGAGAGGCCAAGGACTCACAAACACAGTGGGCTTTGGTTTGGGACCTTCATCTTCCTCTTCTGTGCCCCTGGTATTGCTTTTGGGTGTGTAAACTGCAGTTCTACTGGTAGCTTCAAGGTGTGGTGGAGGTAAGATGTCACTGCGCTGCCTTGAGTGCATGCTTATAAGAATCTGTTTCATCACAGACAGTTCCTGGAAAGCGGAGATAACACAAGACAGCTCAACCTTTCCTTTCCATAACTACTGCACCACAGATCGCACCCCCCAATCCAAATGATCATGATCCTACCATCACTACTGGGGGATGTAACAGATATGTCATAGTCAGGGTCACACTGATTTACATGGAACACTTTCCTTTTCCCATCCTTATTCTTACCCTTATCAATCTATATCTCACTGAGTCTCGCATTCAAGATATCAAGGTACTATCCTACCCTGCCTGATGTACATGGACATGGTGTACATGAAGGAATTGTGAGAAAATGTTACATGTAATGTATTCAGTGTGTCTCACCAATTGCTTTGAGACTGTCTATAGTTTTCTTAAGCAAGACTTGGCCATACCAGGAACTTAAACATAAGGCCTAAGTTTTATCACAACCAATTATGGATGTGCTTGATTTTTCTGAATCAGGTCAAACAAGTCCAAAACAGGTCCCCCAGTTTCAGTTCTGAGAGCTTTCCTCATTTCCTGCTAAGCACAAACTGCACAGACTTTATGAAAACGTCACAGTAGGATAGGGTTCTCTGAATTCAGAAATGGCACAAAGAACACTAATAAAAATGTTACCTTCATTCTTCCTCTGCAAAAATCTTAAAGTTAAATGTATCAATAAATATATTTTAATTTGTACAAGCCATATGTTCAGTCTTACTAAAGGCATTTCAACATTAAGCTCTGTTTTATCTCAAAGTTACATGACAGTACAACTCATTTTACTCAGAGGAACATCATCTTGTGCCTTGCTCTCATCTTAACAAGGTAAGGAAGTGTTGCTGCCATTGTCCTTATGTTGCTCTCAAGCTGTCTGGATCACCAGTGGATGTCCACATGGATTGAGAACTTTGTTGCTAACCTTACTGTACTTCAAGCTGGTGACGTACACTGACGTGTAGGTCTACTTTACTTCAAAAATCTACAGCTCGACTTTTTGGAATTTATTCCTGCTGATGGAATATCTACATATTCAAGGCTTTTAAATGCAAGAATGTAGGCCAATGCTGCTCAGTTGTGTTAATATCTTCATCTCAAGTTTGACACCTGCTCTTAGAGGCACAAGTCCTTGTGTTCATTAACACAATCCTGTACTACGGGCTGCAAAACTGAATGCAAAATAATAAAGTAGTATGCTGTTTTTTTGTATGTTAGTTCTTGTAGCACCATACAGTTTTTTAAAATAAACTGTAAATTAGAGAACTGAATAAGATACCACTGATTAAACATATTTTGTATTTTGTAATGTAGCTACTTCTCATGTAGTGGAGTAATTCCTCAGCATGTGTGAGCATCCTCAGTGTAAATTCAGTTGCTGCTTCAGTGGTTTGAGTCTAGGCCCCGGGTCATTTAATATTTCTATTTATCACCCTCGGCCATATGTGCTGGCATGTAAAAAAGCTCAACTGCAGAGCAGCTGTCTGCGCGGATTGCATACTTTATGCCAGCATGCCACTGGAAGTTGTGAAGTCGGCAAAGACGATGCCAGAGGGAAACATTGAGGGAATGTCGAGATGAAAATAGCTCACTACATTATAAGTGTGTTATCAGCTACCATTTCATTCATATAAAGTGTACTGCAATTTTATAATAGAAACAAACTACAGGCAGAGTAGAACAGTCCATTTTTAGCTTTGCAGATCCTCTGCCATTTTAAAATGATTTATTTTGGAATATGGTCACCTAAGCTGCCACAATTTGATCCATTTAGTCTGAATCCTTCTTCACAAAAATAAAGGTACAAGAAACAGTTACGAGTGGCCAGTCAGGAGTGCTACAGTGAAAAGTCTTTATTGCTAGTGAATATTCACTTTTCATGTTCTGATGGACAACCTCTAGGTACCTTCAAATATCCCTTCATCACCAGCAACTACTAGCTAGCTAGAACAGCTAATACAACAAATACAGTAGATACTGACAAGCTCAGAAGAGTGACATAGATTATTGGAGTTGTCTCTCCTAAGACATTTCCATTTCCAGCGAAGACGACTTTGCTGGTGGTTCAATAAAAAGATTTATAGATTCGTGCGCATATTTCTTCTCAATCCTTTATTTATAGCATGGTCAAAACCACCGGACACAAAGGAAGTCAGTGTTTGGGCTTTCTAGCCTTTGTCAAGATGTATAGAAATGGAGCACAAAGACACAATAGAGAACAAAGACACTGGACATCTTGCAGCAACGTTTATGTTTTTTCTGTACTGTAATGTTCTGTTCTTGCCTGTTCCATTCAAACTGAGCTCACATTTAATGCCACTTGAATGATAAGCCTTGGGTTTTCTTGCCCAAACAGGGACGTTGGGCAACAGAAAATCATGGTCTGTGCATGATGGCAGTAGTCCTATGGCTACAGTACCTGCATTTAAGAAATATACAAGGAAAAATAAATTGTATGTGTTGAATGGCTTTGCTTCACTAATACCATTCTCAGATCTCTCTTTTCACCATCCCCCTATGTACAGATAGCCAGTGACTCCTTCGGTTCAAAGAGACTAAATTCATCCATAATTATGCAAAATCTGGTCTTATTTTACCAGCTGTACTTTCATCTTAGATATTCAAGAGGTGAAATTTCACCAAGTTATTTTTACATACTAACAATATGGTGTAAGAAACACATCATTATATTAAGCTTTCACCTGCTCCTTGATTAACATCAGAAATGTAAAACAGTCTGTTTTTGATTGTTCAGAGCAATAATAAATACCTGGAATCACTAGATAAGAAAAAAACCCTCAAATTTCTATAAATGTGAATACAGCATAATCTATGCAGTAAACCGTAATGCTGGTCAATTGAAGAAAATGTGCCTTCTAAAAATATGAAAATTACAACACACACACACACGCACGCACACATGCCCACACACACGTGCACACACACACGTGCATATACACACATACACACACACACACACACACAAATTTAAACAAATAAAACTCCATGGAAAAAACCCACTAAAATCAGTTCTATGAACTTAAAACCCCTACTTAATGAAAAGCAGCACTATATCCTCTGTATTACTGCTGCCACAAAACATAACCATGGAAACATCCCAATCTGAAGAACCGGTTTTTCCTGTCAATGATATACTGATCCTGGAGTTTATATGGAAATTTGGGAATTGTTTAAGAATTTCAATATTTCCAGTTTCTTTTTGCTCTCTACATTTTGGCTCTCATGAAATGAAAATCCAACCATTAGTTTGGTAAGGATTCAGATTTAATTCCTATCTTATGCTTACCAAGAAAAATAGAGCAGCATGCTGTCTTTACTGTGGCACAATACACATTTAAGCCACTGATAAACCTTCAGAAAACACGGAATGTGACAGAAAGAGGGATTAATAACTTGCATAATTCTATAAAGTGTAACTTGTTCAAACAAAGAAACACTGGTATGAGCACATGTGTTTGCACAACAGGAGAAACGTGACGTATGGACAAAGCCAATAGCACAAAACCACCCACAACTACATATGGCCAGGTCTTGGGAAACCTCCCTTTGAACAAGTCATAGAACTGTTCAAATGAAAGCACGTTTCATAACATTCATAAAGAAACTAAATTGCACCTCCCACTGCCAACGAAATTTTAAGAGTTCTCTGGTTCACACCTAGAACAATCTTTTGTTTGACTAATACAGGATCGTTGAAGAAAAATACCTGTCAACCTACACCTGAGCCATAGATCCACATCTCATTGTTACAAAGCTGATACACATATTCCCAAATCGTCTATGTCTATGCCGGAATGCATTACAATAGAGGTAAAACATGGTCCAAAACCTGTCATCACAAAAATACAATTCTTTGTACTTGATCGGATTTTTAACTTTATGAGGAAGTCTGTTATATCAGATTTTTTTTCTTCATATCTGTATGTATTTTTCTTAAGCCTTGCATTTCCAAATAAAAAGAATAAAATTTGAAAAACTGCAATTTTGACTTCACTCGTGGTTTCATGTTGTTTGTCTTGAGTATTTAGGGTTGCAGGTTAACAATATAAAAATTTAACTTGTGTACATCTGAAGACCAGAAAAACTTCTTGATCATTCGTAACATTATGTCCCTGGTATACGCACATTTACTTTGCTTATTACAGGAAAGAGGAAATGTATTGACTTTATGTTGAAGACAAGAGGCAACCTCATCTCTGGTGAGCTAATCTGTATTTCTGGGGAAAGGACTATCAATCACTGTTCTCTCGATGTGATCAATTTACCATCATTCAAATTTCACCACCTTCTTACATTCAACAGAACGAAAGACTAGGTCGATGTTGACAAAAAAGAATGAACATTTTGTACCATTTAAGACTCTAGACTGATTCTGTACATTCTGCATTTTTGACAAAATATTAAAACACGTACTGAATCCATAACAGTGGAAACTGCATTTTTAAATACTTCGTTTTGTCTGTATTTTGTGAGGTATTTTAAGTCTGAATAAAATATGGTGTATTTCACACAAGAGATTTTTAAAACTTTGAGCTGACTTTCCAAAACCGGACAAAAAGGCATGTGGAACTGTTCAATAATAAAATAAAACTCTGGTGTTTTGATGGACATACCAAGCATTTCTTAATCTACTATGAAATGACCTCTGACTTGGTGTATGCTTTGTAGGTCAAGCTAAACGTCCTCCCCGTGCTTCATTTGCAAATGTTTATTCACGTCTTTCAGAAAAGTCTGAAAATGTTCATATTCAAGGGCAAGGGGATATTTATCTTAATCTGTCCCATAAGCCCTAAAGAGTAGGTAACACTTTATAGTAAAAAAGCAGAGTTTGGGGGGAAAAGGCAGTTCACAGAGCTAACTGTCCCCAGTGGAGTAGTGTGAGAGATTAAAGAGTACCTCTCGATGATTAAGAAGTCTCTCAAGATCAGAAGCCATGTTGTTCTTCACCTGCTGCAGAGCTGCATTCTCTTTTTTCAATGTTCTAGAAAAAAAACAGTGACATCATCATCTTTTCCTGTTTATCTGACTAACGCTGGGCAATAGGCCTTCACAATAAGTAAAAACAGAAATTTGTGAAACTAAAACATATATTATTGTCAAATGGTGCACATTACTATTGTGAAATGTAAATTATGTTTTGTAAGAGCAGATGCTGACTGACTCTGAGGCTGACTGAGCCCTGTACAAAGCTGCTGTGCAAGTCGTCATTGCAAGTCGCAGGTGTGCCGATAGGCAATTTTAAATAAATCCCAGTTCTTGTCCTGTCATGAACTGTCCCAGTGGCCCCATCCCAAGAGTTTTTAAAAGGTGATTTAATTTTATTTTTCTGGGAAACTGGTTTCTACCCTCAGGATGACTAAGGAAGCAGGCTGCAAGAGAAAACTTGTGAAGAAACTTTGCATACTAGAGATAAAGTATGCAAGACAATTGCTGAGCGATCATTTCTGTGTTATTCTTAGTGTGTGTGTGTGTGTGTGAGTTTATGCTTGTGTGTATGTGCATGTTTTAAAGTTTGTTTTATTTTACTGAGTCACTGAAACTACATCAGCAGTGTGTAGTCTTTGCCCTCACCCCATGTGGAAAATTAACACAAAGAGGTATGAATGTTGAGTAGTACCTGACATCCTCCTCAAGCTGGGAGACCTGCTTTTTCAGCGACATGATCTGACTGTCTCGTTGGCGAACTGTCTCTATGAGATAGCTATAGGGCTGCTGGGCTTGCTGTAGGAGCCTATTGGCATCTTCCAGCTGAAAAAGAGCAATTATATTAATCAAATAATCAACATTCTCATCTTTCTATATTTAAGGCTGATACTAAATCACAATGACATAAGTTCTGCAGTTGATCCCATAGATCCAGATGCACAATTGCAAGC